>NC_062523.1:3123148-3288148 GCF_022655615.1 Tachysurus fulvidraco | reverse complement strand
CTGCGTCTTCATTACTTACATCAGACTACGAGGCTCCTGAAAGCCTGGGTTATTAGCAGGAGACTGTGTAAGCTAGCAAAGTTTTAGCACTATTGTTTTTTTTTTGTATTGTTTTTTTTTTTTTTTTGCAAATAAGTGATGGCGCACTTTGTAGGCAGGAGCAGAAGCGTGGAGTTTTCCGAGAGGAATATCGAACAGATGAGATTAATACCATGCACTCCAGTACTTTCCTGTCATATCAGAAAAAGTACAGATGCCATATTTTACTGTGGAACCTACTGTAGGCAGAGACGGAATAAATTTAACGTATTAGGAAACGATTAGAGATGCCAGGTAGACTGATTAAACACGGGACACACAACGCATACGTTATCTAAATGAACACTGATGCACAGGCTGTTCATATGTGTCTGAGCAGGACATTTGTCGTAAGCTTGTGATTAAGTCGGTTCATCAGAAAGAGACACATTAACGCACAGGATCCATCTTTCACCTATGCAGAACAACAACGATGCTCCGACACACACCATAAACCTTCCCAAAAAAATGTTGTTTCTTCTTCTTTCTCTGACAGGTTCATGTGTCATAATCACTGGATCTTGCACTTCCTCATCTTCATTTATTCTCCTTTCTCTGCGTCTCTTTCCTAAATGATGATGAGTATAATGTGCACCTTATCCCTGTTACGGTCTTAACGACGATAATCTCCGTCCCGACGCTCTTTAAATACGTTTAAATTGTAATAGCAGGGTTTAGTCTTTAGTGTGTTTAGTGAATGCGGTGCTAATTTTTATTGCTAGTGCAGTTACACTGGTGTTCAAAAGCGATCTCAAACACTAGGGAGAATGACTGTAAGGTTTCGCAGTTAGTTTCCAAAATGCCAGCTTATGAAAATGCTAATATGCATAGAAACGTTGATGCAAAATGCAACGCAGTTAGCAATCTACAGGACAAGGAGTGGGGGGAAAGTGGTAGCTTAGTGATCTACCGATCGGAAGGTTCTGCATTCTAATCACAGGGCCAACAAGCTGCCACTCCTGGGCCCCTGAGCAAGGCCCTTAACCCTCTATCCCTCATGTATAACTGAGATAAATAGAACGGATAAAGGTGTCTTCCAAATGTAAGTGCTATAACATTGACAACAGTATTAGCATTAAAAACAAACATTTTAAAGATAATCAGAAATAGAATAAGGGGGCACGGTGGCTTAGCGGTTAGCATGTTCGCCTCACACTTCCAGGGTTGGGGGTTCGATTCCCGCCTCCGCCTTGTGTGTGTGGAGTTTGCATGTTCTCCCCGTGCCTCGGGGGTTTCCTCCGGGTACTCCGGTTTCCTCCCCCGGTCCAAAGACATGCATGGTAGGTTGATTGGCATCTCTGGAAAATTGTCCGTAGTGTGTGTGTGTGTGAGTGAATGAGAGTGTGTGTGTGCCCTGTGATGGGTTGGCACTCCATCCAGGGTGTATCCTGCCTCGATGCCCGATGACGCCTGAGATAGGCACAGGCTCCCCGTGACCCGAGAAGTTCGGCTAAGCGGTAGGAAATGACTGAGAGTGAGAGAGAAATAGAATAAAAATAGAATAGAATAGAAAATGAAGACTAAAGCATCGCTGCACGGTTGCCACCGAGGCCGTCGATACTAATGCGACGCCTACAGCTGACGGTAAAGTTTAAGCGGCGATTTAGTAATTTAGCACTTTAGCATTAACCGATGAGTGCCGCTGTATTTTATACGGTTTCGTACAGTTTTTTAAGGAATGTTCCAACTCACATCAACCAAATGCTTTTGAAAACTGACCATGTCACAATCCCAATGTCTGAACTTACATACTGGAAACTAACCACAGCGTAGTCAGAGGGTATTGTGGGTAATGTAGGAATGTAGGTAAACCCAATACAGCTAAAGAAGCTGAGACTAAAACAGTCAAACCTGGAAGTTAGATGCAAAATAAACCGGGATTGAAGACTATATGTCAATTACAATTACAACAAACACACACACACACACACACACACACACACACACACACACACACACACACACACACACACAGCAAATCCAGCTCAAAATATACTGACCATGAGTCATAAGACAACAAAACAGCAAACGATCTTTTTCAAGCAAAATACCAAAAGATTAAACAGAAAAAAAAAGGCATACAGCCAAAACAATAGCTCTGATTGGTCAGGGTATGTTGATAAATTCTCTTCCACAGCGGCTCTGATGGTTGCTGCAAATCACTGGTTTATATTAACACACTTGTTGTATTACATCATTGTTTCTATAGTAACTGTCGATTCCTGTCTTGTTAGCATAATTTAATTTCTTACACTTCCAGGGTTGGGGCTTTGATTCTTGTCTTCATCCTGTGTGTGTGTGTGTGTGTGTGTGTGTGTGTGTGTGTGTGTGTGTGTGTGTGTGTGTGTGTGTGTGTGTGTGTTTGTCCATGCTGTGCGTGTGTGCTCTGCATTGTGCCGCAAATTCCCTGGAATACAATTCAGGTTCCCTTTGAAAACAGATGGATAAGATGGATAAGAAATACTTTATGATAAATAATACTAACAATACTAAAAATAACATTCAAACACATCATTTGTTACAAAGCTGAAGCTACCTAGTAAAGCAGAAGAAAGCTCTCTCCTTCATAAGCAGTGCTGAGCTCAGCCTTCCGTCTCTGATCCAGCAGATCTGAACTCCTCCGAGACTGCAGTCGCTGTTCTGCAGGTGGATCTGCCGCAGCGCTCTGCCTCATGCCTGTAAAGTATATCTAGAAGGAGACTACCGAGGGACGATAAATATTCAATCGATTACGTTAAAGACCTCGAATAAAGGATTCGCCCGTCTCTGAAAGCTAATACAAATAAAAACAAATAAAAGAGACAGATATTTCACTGTAGGATATACAGTATGTTTATTAGGTCTTGGTTTTAAACCAGAACATTTAAGGTTCCCCGAGCTCCTCGTTACTGCAGACGTTCTGTACAGGTTGGCATCACAGAGTATCCAAAGGTTAATTAATAAGGCATCGGATGTTGCTTGTGTTTTTTACTTTTTGATGAAAGGAGAGAAGACAACAGTAGGTCATAGAGATGGTTATAATGCTGGTTTTAAGAGTCTCTGATCTTATTGAATCAAGGCCAAAGAGCATGACACATCCACACCCCTGCTGTCACACCCCCACCCTACCAAAATAAATGTAGCATTAGCAATCACACTTAGAAGCATTAATGTGTGAGTGTGTGTGTGTGTGTGTGTGTGTGTGTGTGTGTGTGTGTGTGTGTATGGAGTTTGCATGTTCTCCCCGTGCCTCGGGGGTTTCCTCCGGGTACTCCGGTTTCCTCCCCCGGTCCAAAGACATGCATGGTAGGTTGATTGGAATCTCTGGAAAATTGTCCGTAGTGTGTGAGTGAATGAGAGTGTGTGTGTGCCTTGTGATGGGTTGGCACTCCGTCCAGGGTGTATCCTGCCTCGATGCCCAATGACGTCTGAGATAGGCACAGGCTCCCCGTGACCCGAGGTAGTTCGGATAAGCGGTACAAAATGAATGAGTGAGTGAGAGAGAGTGAGAAAAATCCGTTCAGCTTAATAATAAATGGCTAATGTTAAAAGTCAGAGAACATTCTTTAGGACCAAACAAAGTAATCCTCTTCAAAATCCTTTCTGATTAGCCTGTGCTAATTAGCTAGTTAGTTAGCATTAGTGATAAAGATAAAGAACTTTTTTTTTTTTACTAAATCAAATATAACTCTGTCATCTAGTGTTCATGGTTAGCAGTACAGATTGTAAATGGTTTGTTTTTTTTTTTAGAAAAAAACTTAAAAATGCGAAAAGGTTAGCACCTGCTAGCTACTGCTAATTTAACAGTAAAGATTATGGCCGTTTCTAGACGACTTCCTTCCAAAAAAAGAAATTCACCCAAGAGACCTGACATGTCATCCAGTATTTAATAGCATTTATGAAAAATGAATATAAATATTGCTTGCTTAGAGATATTGCTTACTTAAGCAGTGTGCTAGCTTAACATTATGAAATATGACAAATATGAATTAATAAAAAATTATCTGAGAAATCTGGTCAGTCTCAGATATAACAGCTAGTTGTGTAAGACAAGCTGTTATTGTGAAGAAAACCAGCTAAAAAAAAACAATATTCCACAAAATCTTATCCTGCTAGGCTATGTTGTCTAGCTATTTAGCCATTTAGCATTAGCTTAATTACGAAACTTCAGGTTGGTGGAGAGTTCCTGCCTCAAGTGGAGGAAATTAAGTATCTTGGGGTCTTGTTCACGAGTCAGGGAAGGATAGAGCGGGAGATCGACAGGCGGATCGGTGTATCTTCTGCATTGATGCGGTCGATATACCGGTCTGTTGTGGTCAAGAAAGATCTGAGCCGTAAGGCGAAGCTCTCTATTTACCAGTCGATCTACAGTACGTTCCTACCCTCACCTATGGTCATGAGCTTTGGGTCATGACCGAAAGGACAAGATTCTGGATACAGGCGGTCGAAATGAGTTTCCTCCGCAGGGTGGCTGGGCGCACCCTTAGAGATAGGGTGAGGAGCTCGGTCACTCGGGAGGATCTCAGAGTAGAGCCGCTGCTTCTCAACATCGAGAGGAGTCAGCTGAGGTGGCTCGGGCATCTGTTTCGGATGCCTCCTGGACGCCTCCCTGGGGTGGTGTTCCGGGCATGTCCAACCGGGAGGAGGCACCGGGGAAGACCTAGGACACGCTGGAAGGACTATGTCTCTCGGCTGGCCTGGGAACGCCTCGGTATTCCACCGGAAGAGCTGGCGGAAGTGTCTGGGGAGAGGGAAGTCTGGGTGTCCCTGCTTAGACTGCTGCCTCCACGACCCGGCCCCGGATAAACGGTAGAAAATGGATAGATGGATGGATGGATTAATTACAAAACTTAAAAATGGGGCATTCTTTAAAAGAAAAAGAAATGATTTCAGGTTATCGCATGTCAACTAACGCACTATTGGTAGCAGTATATATTGTAAACATTTCTAAAAACAAAAAGGTAAGCAGTTTAGCTACCGCTAACTAGTTTCTTTCACTATATTCTCTTTAATACCTACAGCTGTTGCTTTCTGCACTATATCATATTTCATAATGGTAAGCTAGCACAATGCTTAAGCAAGCAATATCTATAAAAAAGCAATATTTATAGTCATTTTTCATAAATGCTATTAAATACTGGATAACATGTCAGGTCTCTTGGGTGGATTTCTTTTTTTTTTGGAAGGAAGTCGTCTAAAAATGTCCATAATCTTTACTGTTAAACATGCCTTAAAATTGTGTCACCTTGGTTTATATCGGCTACCTACGTATCATTAGCAATTAAGATTATGGGACTTTATGAATATGATCAAAAATCATGTCGGCAAATTTGCCTTACTTATCATTAGCGGTAAAAAACATGAAACAATTCGAAACCATCCAAAACATCCTGTCAGGTTTCATCTAACTCTGACTCTCCTAGCTAGCGAGTCAGAGCTAGATCACAAAGTCCAGGTGGAATGAACAGATGTGGCTTGAACATTTATTTATTTATTTATTAATTTTTGTCTTTATTTTTCTGCAATTTCAGCTTACTTTCATCATTATTTCCACACGCCGACATGATTTCATGCTGTGTTACAGCTAACACCGGATCGGCACATAACGCTGTTAAACAGTTTCAGCCCTTAGGCTTCATCAATTCCAGGGAAAAAGTTTATGTCTTGATCACAGAGCAAAGTGAGTGATAGGCTCGTTGCTCATTAACAGGATGTATGGGTCTGGGTCTGCTTTAATAGAGGCACCAGTTACCCTGACAGTAATAGTGTATACACTGATCAGCCATAATGTAACACCCTCCATGAAACCAAAAGAGTTCTGACCCATCAAGGTACAGTATGGACTACAGAAAACCTCTGAAAGTGCGATCTGGTATCTGACACCAAGATCCGAGATATTAGCAGCGATCCTTTAAGTCCTGTAGGTTGCGTGGATCGGACTCAGGCGCATCCAACAGACACCCGATCAGACTGAGGTCTGGGGAATCTTTCAGCCAGGTCAACACCTTGAACTCTTTGTTATGTTCCTCAAGCCATTCCTGAACAATTCCTTCTATTTCTTTTGTGCAGCAGTGTACATTATCCTGCTGAAAGAGGACACTGAGTAGATAGTCTGCAGTCAAGTAAAGGTTAGGTAGGTGGTACGTGTCAAAGTAACATCTGCATGGAAGGTTTCCCAGTGGAATATTGACTCAATAAGCCACTAAATATGGTTTATGACACCACAGAGTGTCCCATGTAAGAACTCAGCTGTGATACGTTCATCAGAATGACTTGATTGGTCTGAGTAGAGTTTCCACCTGGAACGGAATAAAGGGTTCTTTGGGTATTTAAAATAAATAAAAATGAATAATTTCATTGCATGTTTATTTGTGATATTTCTTAGAGATCCATAGAATCAGTTTTTTTTTCTATTACCCCCTTTCTAGATTGTGTCAGTGTGCCTACTGTGAAAAAATATTTTCTTGTCACATCCCTCATTTACGTTCAATATAATTTGTGCTTTATTTATAACTGTTCGGAAGCTGTCAAAGGGCTTCCAGGGAGGTTTGATGTCTTGGTTTTATGAAAGAGAGAAAGAGAGAGAGAGAGAGAGAGAGAGAGAGAGAGAGAGAGAGAGAGAGAGAGAGAGAGAGAGAGAGAGAGAGAGACCAAGAGCTTAAATCTCAACAGAACTGTTGGATACCGAGTGACATGGAGACAGACAGCACAGAAAAGAGAAGAAGATTGCAGTCCAGGGAAATGAGAGTGTAACTTTGTTCTGTCAGTCACACAGGCCGGGCTCTAATAACCAGTCCACAGGTTTCTTTTCCACATCAACAACACGGTCTGTCGCTCCATTCAGGACACACTGTCACCGTGAACCGAATGTAGATGAAGCGAAGATCAGCTACCAGAGGAGGAGAGATACGGAGCCTCAACAGTACAGGAGGAAATAACAGTTATTGTAGATTTATCATCGATTCTGGTGGTTTTCATTTACTTTTCTTTTTCTTCTTTTTCTTCTCCAGGGTTCTGCATTAGAGAGCATAAGGGTGAGGCTGCCAGAAAAAAACAGTTTTGTTCAGCAAAGGCTAATATGAGCAGTGAGTATAAACATTAAGAAACAGAAGTTGAACATTACCAGTAGAAATTCTGCCAGGTTTGATGAGCCAGACAGCTAGAATGAGAAATTATGCTTATTATTAGGATCATTAGGATCATTAGCGATCACAAATATTCTGCCTGGTTAGCCTATGGTGTCTTGCTAATTAGCAATAGCAGCAATATTACAAGTTTTGAAAATCCTTCCAGAGATATCCAGTGTTGTGGAGGTTTTGAGGAAATAGCACACTGGTAGGCTCAGGCAAGAGTAAAAAGGTTTACAATTTATTTGTGCTGCTGTTCAATAGGACTCATGCTCCTCACAGGACCCATGTTCCTCACAGGACCCATGTTCCTCACAGGACCCACGCTCCTCACAGGACCCACGCTCCTCACAGGACCCATGCTCCTCACAGGACCCATGTTCCTCACAGGACCCACGCTCCTCACAGGACCCACGCTCCTCACAGGACCCATGCTCCTCACAGGAC
Organism: Tachysurus fulvidraco; assembly: GCF_022655615.1. Classification (NCBI taxonomy): domain Eukaryota; kingdom Metazoa; phylum Chordata; class Actinopteri; order Siluriformes; family Bagridae; genus Tachysurus; species Tachysurus fulvidraco. The sequence goes on along the minus strand of NC_062523.1, from coordinate 3,280,517 downwards.
CCATGTTCCTCACAGGACCCACGCTCCTCACAGGACCCATGTTCCTCACAGGACCCATGCTCCTCACAGGACCCACGCTCCTCACAGGACCCATGTTCCTCACAGGACCCATGCTCCTCACAGGACCCACGCTCCTCACAGGACCCATGTTCCTAACAGGACCCATGTTCCTCACAAGACCCATGTTCCTCACAGGACCCACGTTCCTCACAGGACCCATGCTCCTCACATAATATAATAATATAATACAAACATTCAAAATTAATTTAAACAAATTATAACAATGATGATGCTAATGGCATGGCAGCATTTAGGGATTTTTTTTAATCAAATGTATCATCATTAATTTTTTATTTTTTTTAAATGAATCACTCTGTAATTTCAGTAACAGAATTATACATTCAAAATAAACATGTCACATAATAATGCAATAAATATTCCTCTCATGATCTCAAGTAAAACATGATTTATTCAAATGTGTAATATCAGAAAGGATGAATGTGTATAAGAGAGTGACAGACAGACAGACAAACAGACAGACAGACATATAGAGAAAGACTGACAGAGAGAGACAGACAGATAGACAGAGAAGTAGACATACAGTACATATAGAGAAAGACAGGGAGAAAGAGACAGACATACATACACACAAACACACACAGACAGACAGGCAGAAAAAGACACAGAGAGAGGGGGGGACACACCAAAAAAGAAAGAGAGAGGGAGACAGACAGACAGACAAAAAGACATACAGGTACAGTATATGAAAAAAGACAGAAAGAGATAGACAAAGAGCAAGACATAAAGAGAAAGAGAGGCAGACCTATACAGAAAAACAGAGAGGGGGGGGGGCAGACAGGCAGGCACGCACACACACACACACACACACACACACACACACACACACACACACACACAGAGACATATAGAAAAAGACAGAGAGAGAGAGAGAGAGAGAGAGAGAGAGAGAGAGAGAGAGAGACAGACAGACAGACACGCACGCACACACACACACAGACATATAGAAAAAGACAGAGAGAGAGACAGGCAGGCACACACACACACACACACGCACGCACACACACACACACACACACACACACACACACACACAGACATATAGAAAAAGACAGAGAGAGAGAGAGAGACAGGCAGGCACACACACACACACACACACACAGACATATAAAAAACAGAGAGAGAGAGAGAGAGAGAGAGAGAGAGAGAGAGAGAGAGAGAGAGAGAGAGAGAGAGAGAGAGAGACAGACAGACAGACAGACAGACAGGCAGGCGCACACACACACACACAGACATATAGAAAAAGACAGAGAGAAAGAGAGATGTTCTGGGGTTATTAAAAAAATCTTAACAGCGAGATTAAAGGTGAGTTCTCCAAATTCTACATTCATGTATAAGTGTAATTACTCCTTAATTAACTCTCGGGTGAAAGTTGAAGTACTGCCTGAAAAAGAACCTGCCGATTACCTGAATATACATGATGTCAATAAAAAGGGTTCTAGACTAAACTTACAATAAGAACATAAAAAGTACCTCTGGGTTTTTATTACAGATTCATTAAATGGTGGGCAAAAAGTGTCCAAAATGTGAGTTTATAAACAGTAAGAGGTTAAAGGTTAGCGATCAGGAAGAACTGCGTAGACATGAGTCTATTCATCTGAGACACAACAACTGAACAACTAAAACAATCACAGTGTACAATCTTGGCTCTTTGCAAAAAATATTCATCATCTACTGGACAGTTTATAAACTCAAATAAAATATATTTACTGTTTTATTAAATGCAACAGAATGCAGTCCAATCTTCAAGCTGCTACTGTTATTCATTCATTCATTCATTCATTTTCTACCACTTTTGCCTCACACCTCCAGGGTTGGGGGTTTGATTCCCGCCTCCGCCTTGTGTGTGTGGAGTTTGCATGTTCTCCCCGTGCCTCGGGGGTTTCCTCCGGGTACTCCGGTTTCCTCCCCCGGTCCAAAGACATGCACGGTAGGTTGATTGGCATCTCTGGAAAATTGTCCGTAGTGTGTGTGTGTGTGAGTGAATGAGAGTGTGTGTGTGTGTGAGTGAATGAGAGTGTGTGTGCCCTGTGATGTGTTGGCACTCCGTCCAGGGTGTATCCTGCCTCGATGCCCGATGACACCTGAGATAGGCACAGGCTCCCCGTGACCCGAGAAGTTCGGATAAGCGGTAGAAAATGAATGAATGAATGAATGAATGAATGAATGAATGAATGAATGAATGAATGAATGAACTGGAGCTTAATCTGATGGGTCAGTTCACTTTTCTTAACACATTACTGTCTTGATATTTCACAGGAAACACTTTCACAATCACCTTCAGTGTGAGCTCAGTGAACTGAAATCCATATCGGCAACGAAGAAGGTTAATATGCACTTCTGTTTACCAGTTTAAATATTTTACTGATATTCCAACTAGGATATATCCAACTGAGGCATTTTCTTACTGGTATAAACAATCTGGCTGTGAATCTGATCTAAAATGATTCAGGACTTTCAGAGTGAGATGTTTGTTTTTAACCTTACACTGAATTTTAGTTGTTGAAAATATCACCTTAAAATTTTACCACCCTAGGAACGAGCACTTGAGGCATTTGTTGCCCCTTGTTGATACAAACAGAAATACTTCCACAATCACTACAAACTCTCAAAGTCCTGAGTGTCTACTTTCATCCGAGCTTCATATTAAATTAACCACTACTGTGGAGTGAGACAAGACAAAGATGTTTTCGATCATCAAAATGGACACGAGCAAACAGGAGCAATCTCTGGGAGTTAAACATGGAGAATTCACCTGAAATTGATATGATTGTGTGCCAAATTTGAGGCTGTTGGAATTTCAGGTCTGTTGATTATTTCAATATGTGTGCATTGACAAGATTTTGCTTTGTTTTTCAGATTAAGGTCCAAGTGTGAAAGCCTCCTTAAAGACTATAATGTTGAAGTTATTAGCTGTTCAATGATAGAGCCTGAGTGTTTTCAGCAATTGCAGCCCAAGCGAAAGCTGTCCAAGGAAGAATAGATGGTTAAAGTCTGCATACCATTGAATCAGACTGAACGATAAACATGACGATTGGATCACCTTGTTCCTGCATTGCATTTCCTGTCTTCTTGCCTTGTGACCAGCTGACCTGTGTTTTTGTTATTGATCTTGGGTTTATTCCCAAAATATCATTAAACCCACTTCACCTGCATCGGCATCTGTCTAAGTGTTTCAGTTGTGCTTTCAGACCTAAACATTTGTATTGATGCTTCACTCTAAAGGTCCCTCTAAAAATATACAAACTCTCCCTACAGCTTAACAGATCCATCTAAATCTACTGAAAGCCAAGACCAACTGCTTAAATAGGTGGCATTAGATGTAGCTTCCATTTCTTTCTATTGCTGGCTCTATGAGGATAAGGTTGGACAAACCCTGCTTCTATCTGTAAATATATGTATATATGTTGTGATGGCAGAGCATGCATCACCACTCTTAGAAGAAGGGTTGGCACTACTCCCACTACTATCCCGGTGGTGCTGAACGGACAGCTCCACTTCAGCACCATGCATGTTCTGGACAGCTGGCAAACACTTGGCAGTGGGGCAAGGCAGAGAAAGCGTGCCAAAAGCATTTTCAGGGAGGTATGGGATCGTTCGGCAAGGAATGTCTCTTTGAGTCCCACACAGGCTCCACAGAGGACAACGACGCTCCCTGAACCCAACTAACGCTGCCAGGCCTCCTGGGTACTGCCTCAACAGTGCATAAAAATCCATATTGGAAGCTAACACAGTGACTTTATTTCTTATTCTGAGTCCTTATATTTGCCACTGAGCGGAAATTACTCTGGCTACAACCGCCATGTATTTTTCTTTTTTTTTTCTATTGGCTGTTTTTTTCTCTAATTCTCTGACCCTGCTCTATCTGTGTTCTGCCCTCTCAATAGTGAGTTGCTACAAGGTATATAGTAAACCCATGTAAGAACATCATGTACCCGATTGCATGAATTTGCTGAAGAATTTGTCTGATTTGCTTGTTTTGTCTGAATTCCTGAATTGTATTTGTTCGATGGATAAACCCAACGTCTACTTCTGGGCTTCTCTCTCCGGCCATGATAGTCAGACCGTGTGAGGATACTCGCCTGGGAAAATCCTGAAATTCCAGAAAGTTCAACAAACATCAGGCATGTCTTCAGTCCCTCTACCGGTACCGAGCCTCTCTTCATCAGCGTTCCAGGTCTATGATGAAAGTCTGTAAAATATTTCTGTGAAAAAAATTTCTGTAGTGTTCTATACAAATGCCTTGTATTCAGAGTTGAGTTATTATGTACCTGATTAAGTCAACTTTCTGAGCCTTTTATGTTGCTACAGTAGATTTTCAGTTCAAGCAAAAGTACCAGAGATGGGATTTTACGATAGCAGCTAGTTTTCTACCTTTAACTTTAAACACATGTACTTGTCTTATACCAGGGAAAAATATCTGGGATTTATAATTTGACTAAAGATGTCAAATGTTCGCAAATGTGAAAGAAATAAAACAAATAAATAAAACACAACCAAACAGTAACATGATGATATGTGAATGAGAGGAATTAACACACAACACATACATGATACTTTAAATAATTCCTGATTTTATACATTAGTAAAGCTAATGCACTATCTCTGATTAAGGTTCTTTTTTCTACAGAGAAGTTCATCACTCTGGGGAAAAGGCTTGTACTACTTTGGTTTCTCTGCATGGGCGAAGTTACCTACCTGCAGTCATGGCTACCTACGATTAAAGACATGAACAGAGCTAAACAGGGTGTCACAACCAGAGGATGGAAGGAGACAGACCCGTATGCAGGATAGCTTCAAATGAAAGGGGTTTAATAAATAATGAAGACAAAGACATAAAAGACGATAACTGAAACAATAAAATGACGACACTTTTATTGACTAGAAATGACGAAGGGTCAACGTAACTAATGATTCCGCGCTGCCATCGGCAACGAGGCTCACTTAAATATAAAAAGACAATGATGACACAATAAGGATCAGGTGTGGAGACAGGGAGGGGCAGACGAAGGGGGGGCAGACACGTGACGAGGAAGGTAAACAAAGGCACGTGACCAAAAGTCCGGGCTGAGTCCTGACACAGGGCTGGAACAGGGCGATGAAGTGTATGTCGATTTTTGGTCCCGCCTGCACATTTTTGATTGGTACAAAAGTGTCAGCACCTTCTCCAGGTTCCTGATTTCCCCCATGTAATGAAAAAGATATGCTTAGACCATTCTGTATTTCCCTTTAGGTGTGAATAAACATGTGTGAGTGTGAATGAGTGTGTTGGACTCTGCTTTTAATGAGCGTAAAAAAAAAAAAACGTTCTTGTTTGTAATCTACAAGTAATATCAGTTTCTACACCATAAGGACAATGTAAAAGAAAGCATTTGTTATTTACAGACTATTTATATATGGTGCATCACTAGCTAAATGTACTACAGCTTGCCGTTCATAGAAATGCCTTAAAACCCATACGTGATTGTAAATCAGAGCGGTGACTACAGCGTGGTTTCTGCAGTGCGATATGAGGTTTAAACCCGTCTGAATGTCAGATAGTCGATATTGTGTGCTCATGGATTCTGCAGTTTATTTGTGTTTGTAGATGAGTTTGTGTGTACATTTCCCCCAGGCACCAATCTGCTCCACTTCTGGGTTTGAAATCATCCTCATCAGTTTAGTGCTGCTAATCTCCCCAGGTTGAGGATGTAATTAAGCAGCAGTGTGCAGATGGCAGGCGACGAGAGAGAAACTCACGTTTACTCGGCGCACTGCACAGACTTGTAGATATGCTGTAAATCAGACAAAACAAAGAAAGTAGACAAAACAACAACAACATTGGACTTCTGAATCTTGAATGATTGACAGATCAGCAAGGGTTTAAAACACTCCAAACATGATTGACCGCCACGAAACAGAATCAGTATAAATAAAAATCTATATAGCTGACATTAGACAAGATTGTAGTATAAATCTGCTAGCAATATTTTTTATTAGGGTTACACCAAAATTTAGGTCAGAAAAGAAAAAAAAAATCTGCATTTGGGGCAACTGAAAAAAAATGAAATAAATAAAATTAATATATAAGCTTGTGTGTCAATAATACATTAATAGTTAATAAATAATTAATTATGTCAGCCTACTGATTTTTTTTATTCTAATTGAACCACCATTTAACACCATTCAAATTATTATTATTATTATTATTATTATTATTATTATTATTATTATTATTGTTGTTGTTGTTGTTGTTGCTGTTGTTACAATAATAATAATAATAATAATAATAATAATTATTATTATTATTATTATTATTATTATTATTATTATTATTATTGTTGTTATTATATATATAACATTAATAATATTAATAATGCTAATAATATTAACAATAATAATAATAATAATAATAATAATAATAATAATAATAATAATAATAATAATAATAATTATTATTATTATTATTATTATTATTATTATTATTATAATAATTATAATAATAATAATAATAATAATAATAATTATTATTATATATTATTATTATTATTATTATTATTATTATCGTTATTATTATTATCGTTAATGATAATAACGATAATAATAATAATAATAATAATAATAATAATAATAATAATAATAATAATAGTAATAGTAATAATTATTACTATTACTATTATTATTATTATTATTATTATTATTATTATTATTATTATTATTATTATTATTATTTTTATTATTATTTTATTATTTTTATTATTTTTATTATTATTATTAACTCCCAAAGAGCTTAATCCATAATCAAAAGATTTACATTATAGTTTGTAATTTATGGTGAATAAACCTCACTTCCATTAAAGTATCTCACTTATTTTCAAGTAAAGTAGTACATTTGCTCTTTTATTAGGATTTCTGTAGACCAACATAGCTGGACAAACATTCTTGAAATTCAAAATTTTCACATTTTACATTTTTAAAGATCTAACCCACTATCAACCCCAATCAAATTTCTCACTTCCTGATTCTTTTTAATTAAATAAAGGACTGGAAAAAAAATTAACATGGGTCTGATGTTAAAAAAGGGTGATATTTAAACTCTAGAGTTCACTCTGGAGACATTGATGGATCTCTCCTCCTTTTTAAAAGGTAATAATTACCCTCCAGTACCTGAGAATAAACCACCATCTATAGTGCTGTCTTGTGCTGCAATAATTGCCATGTACTGTTTCAGTGTATGAGAAAAGAACATAGGAACAGATGAACAAACAGGTAAAGAGCATCTGTGCATTAATTTCCACCTGAGAGCATACAGTATGTGATGCAATTGCTAAGGGTTTAGAAACGGCAGGGTTTAGGGACGGCAGATCTGCTTGGGAAGAAATCTGCCATAGTGCTTTATGGGTGCATATAAACATACAGGACAGTGAAATACTACATAGCAAATCCTAGCTTGGACTTGATGAAGGGTGAACAGATGAATTGTTTTGGTGAGGTTAGTGCTTGGAATCACCTGAGGAAGGCGTGTGCAAGGCAAAGAAACCCACTTGACCATTCTGATAGGTTATCTAACACTGTCTAAACAGACCAGAACATAACAGCATCTCAAAACTACAGGCTACAAGTAGGGCCTGAATCCTGTAGGGACTGAGAAGTATCAGTGCTATAGCAAAAATGGAATATACTGTAGTATGTGGTGAGACCAGTCATGCGCAGGGAATCCTGTCGCAAAAATCTGCTCAGCTCTGCCAGGGTCCCGACGGTGCGTCTGCCACGCTACCAGTTGTTTTTAGTGAGGCTATTTGTGCTTGAACCCACCTGAGGACAGTTTGCGAAAGTGAAGAGAGCCACTTGGACCACACTTGGACCACCCTGATGGAATTTCTAAAATTGTCTGAGCAGACCAGAACATGGTAGCATCTTAGATTAGACTGGCAAGACAAGATTCAGAACTCACTAGGAACCCCTGTATTTCCAATTGCGTATAACGCCTCGGGACTCGATCGATGTTAAAATTTTACAACTAGTAAACAGCAACAGAAACCAGGAACTGTATTGTGCACAAGGAATCTCAAGCAGGTCAAGAATTGTTCCTCTCAACATGCATCATAGTTACAAGTGTGACAAATGCTGTCTTATTCTCATATACATATATATATATATATATATATATATATATATATATATATATATATATATATATATATATATATATATATATATATATATACAGTACAGACCAAAAGTTTGGACACCCCTTCTCATACAAAGAGTTTTCTTTATTTTCATGACTATGAAAATTCTAGATTCACACTGAAGGCATCAAAACTATGAATGAACACTTGTGGAATTATATACGTACATAACAAAAAAGTGTGAAACGACTGAAAATATGTCATATTCTAGGTTCTTCAAAGTTTTGCTCCACCTTTTGCTTTGATTACTGCTTTGCACACTCTCGGCATTCTCTCAATGAGCTTCAAGAGGTCGTCACCTGAAATGGTCTTCCGACAGTCTTGAAGGAGTTCCCAGAGATGCTTAGCACTTGTTGGCCCTTTTGCCTTCACTCTGAGGTCCAGCTCACCCCAAACCATCTTGATCGGGTTCAGGTCCGGTGACTGTGGAGGCCGGATCATCTGGTGCAGCACCACATCACTCTCCTTCATGGTCAAATAGCCCTTACACAGCCTGGGGGTGTGTTTGGGGTCATTGTCCTGTTGAAAAGGTGGTGTGTCCAAACTTTTGGTCTGTACTATATATATATATATATATACATATATATATATATATATATATATATATATATATATATATATATATATATATATATATATATATATATATATGTGTGTGTATATATATATATATATATATATATATATATATATATATATATATATATATATATATATATATATATATATATATATATATATATATATATATATAGTACAGACCAAAAGTTTGGACACATTAGTTCATGTTCTTGTTCATGGAATGTTCTTGCTTCTCGCCTTCTCAGTTCTCGTGTATTTATTATCACTAGGATAAAGTTTGCTGTAAATATCAGTTTCATATTTTAAAGTTGGAATCTTATGACCCTAAAGGTCGGAATAGTTTTATTTGAGAGCTGTGCACTGTGGCAGCTGCATGATTGACTGACCCCAGACCAGTCTTTACCGTATATCATGATATCTTTTAGTTCGTTGTTCTGAGCTATCACAAGTGGATAGCGGGAAACCACTAAAGGGCATGGCATATATGAGAAGGATAAAGGATATGCTGCAGTATAGCCGTATTTATTATCACTAGGTGACCTTGCTGGACCTTGCTGTGTTGTGTTATACAATGCCGGTGGCCATTCAGAAGATGTAACTGACACTATTTTTTTCTCAGACGGACCGTACCGTTCCTGCATACCAATCCAATATAAATGCAAATCAGACAATTTAAATATATTATATGCAAATCTACAGATCTTTAAACCTAAACCCACCCTTGTTCTATCATTACTAGATTGTGTAGTATATTTATTTATATACATTTAGATAAACACTAGCTTGCACCTTACATATCAGATGAGTACATCTCACGACTCTGGTTAAGGATCTCTTATTCCTTGTGAACAATGAATAAAGAATTAAAAAGTAAGTTTCTTACTAGATGTTTCTGAACAATGGTGCTACCTTGTTCTTATTTGCATATTTGCATATTAACAGCCCTGATCGGATGAATCCAACAGGTGATCACTTTAAATCAGTGGTCCCCAACACCCGGGACCAAATGGTACCGGGCCGCCCAAGGAACATTCAATTATTTCCATTTTATTTACTGTGGTGTATTTCTCTCGGGTTTGTGCGACTTTCCATGGATGAGAGGTTAACCGGGAGCTGAGAGACGTCACCTAAAGCCGCACCGATACCGCGCATGCGCAAAATATCGTGATATCTGGCCGAGTTTAGGTGACGTCTGGAGCTGAGCGGCTGCGAGCGGCAGTGGTGTTGTAGCTTTGGTGGAGAGAGAAGGAGTGTATCGCTCTTCTCTCTGTTCACCGGTACTTTGTCATGTTTAACAGTGCTTGGTGTACGTGTATATTGTGTTTGCTCAAATTTAACCCACAAATTAGCAAAAATGAGCACGAAACAGACGTCGTTAGAAAGTTAGAAACTCTGTCGGTGTTCTGGATTAAAGTCATGGCGGAATACCCTGAGATTGTCACCATAGCACTTACATCCCTATCGCCATTTCCGACATGCTATCTGTGTGAAGTGGGGATTTCTGCAGTGATGGCAACCGAAACAAAACACCGGAATAAACTGGACATAAGCGACACACTTCGGGTGTCATTGTCTCCTATTACCCCAGATGGAACCGTCTCGTTGTAAAGAAACAAGCTCAGGGTTCTCATTGATTTAGCGCTGTAGTGAGTTAAAAAGGCATGTTTAAATACAATTAAATTAAAATTATTAATTTTAATTTAATTGTATAGCCCCCACCCCCAGCGGGCCGCGGTAAAATGATCAAACATTGACCGGTCCGCGGTGAAAAAAAGGTTGGGGACCCCTGCTTTAAATAATGACTACAGTAGGTTCACGCTTTCGCATCAATGCGGAAAAATCGTCATGGTTATGCTTGAACATTCACTGCTGGTACACTAGGGGGTGTTCGGGCAGTGTGTTATTCATGTATGGCGTTATGTGTCATTTGTTTCATGTTCACATCTCTTTGCCCTGCCTTAATTCCTTCCCACCTCACCACTTATACCTGCTGCCTGGTCATTTGCAATCCTGGTCTTCAGTTTCTATGGTTTGTTTCGTTGTTCTGTGTTCTGTATTTAGTTTCTAGCTGTGTCACTTGCCTGCTTACTTTACCCTAGTGTTTCTTATTTGTTTTATTTATGTTCTTCTGTTAATAAATCAGGGGCACGGTGGCTTAGTAGTTAGCATGTTCGCCTCACACCTCCAGGGTTGGGGGTTCGATTCCCGCCTCCGCCTTGTGTGTGTGGAATTTGCATGTTCTCCCCGTGCCTCGGGGGTTTCCTCCGGGTACTCCGGTTTCCTCCCCCGGTCCAAAGACATGCATGGTAGGTTGATTGGCATCTCTGGAAAATTGTCCGTAGTGTGTGAGTGTGTGAGTGAATGAGAGTGTGTGTGTGCCCTGTGATGGGTTGGCACTCCGTCCAGGGTGTATCCTGCCTCGATGCCCGATGACGCCTGAGATAGGCACAGGCTCCCCGTGACCCGAGGTAGTTCGGATAAAGCGGTATAAAATGAATGAATGAATGAACTGTTGGGATGTACTAGCCTAGTGGTTAAGGTGTTGGGCTACCAATCGGAAGGTTGTGAGTTCGATTCCTACATACGTCCACCAAGCTCCAAGCAAGTAGCCTTAACCCTCAATTGCTCAGTTATATAAAAATGTAAGTTTGAGGGAGTCTGCTTGTCAGGCCCCGGTCGGAGGTGGAATGGAGGCAGAGCTGTACGCAGGATAGCTTCAAATGCAAGGGGTTTAATACATGAGGAAGACAAACATAAACCACACTACACTGGCCTAAGGCAACGCGGCTCACATATATAGAGACAGGGACAATCACACACAATGGGGAAACAGGTGTGATGACCGGGAGGAGCAGACGAAGACGGGGCGATCACGTGACACAAACAAACAAAAACGCACATGGCCATAAGTCTGCGCGGATCCATGACGGAGCCACTCCGATCCCTGACACTGCTAAATGCTGTAAATGTTGGGCCCTGAACAAACCCTCACTTAACCCTCTCAGCTCCAGGGGTTCTGTGTTATGGCTGACTCTGCACTCTGACCCCAACCTCCTAATCTGGGATACGTAAAGAAAAATATCCGACTGCTCTGTAATGTTTAAGAATTGAACAACGATATCGTTCTTGTGAAGTGCAGTGTTAAAAACCTTATGTATTTTCTGTCAATACCAGAATGATCTGAGCCCAAGGTTTCATTTAGGAATAAATAAATAAATAAATATATAAACCAGGAGCACAAACCTTTATTCGTGTTATTTCAGTTATAAATATATATATATATATATCTTTCACTTTGGTTTTATAATCAGTGTTCTGAAAAACTGGGAATTTGTTTAATTAAAATAAATAAATAAATAAATAAATAAATAAATAAATAAATAAAAATACCACACAATATAGTTTGAAATATATATGAGAATTTTCAGAAAGATTTATTTCACTTATTTGACTTTCTAGTGCGAAAGTATTAGTATATGCACGTATTAATGACGCTAAGGTAACAGGGAGAACATCCGTCGTTAATGAGATGGGAAGAAAACCCGTCCTTGTATTTTGCACGATTTTTGCACTAGCGTTCCAGAAACTGCATCTTTCGTACGAAAGGAGACATCCTTTTTATTCGGTAGACGGGTGGTGAGGGTTTTTTCTTGCTCCAAAATAAAATCCTTCGTGACACTATTCTAAAGTTTTTCCTCAAGAGAGTCGTCAAGAGAGGCAACTTTTTTAAAAAAAGAAAGAAAAAAAGGCAACCAGCCCAACACCTGCTTTCTATCTTTGTGTCTGCAGTCAGTTCTTTGAGTGAATCCCAGCCGGGGGAAAATGCTGAAGTCGTCTCTGATTCCTGTGAAGATTCTGCTGTGAAATCCGTTCTGTTTGAGTCAGGAGGAACTGATAGACAGGATGAAAAGACGCGGTGAAGACGTGACCGTGTCGTTCATTCATTCACTTTAATAAAATCTTCAAACACTGAGCGTACACACAGTTATTATTTATTACATCTATATTTATACACAAGCACAAGAACCTGGACCGATGTGTCAGGTTTTAATCACGTCCCAGCTTCATCACTGCTGAGATCTTCCATGGAGCTCAACAAGCATTCTGAAAAGGACTGGAGAGGAAAAAATGAAGATGATTATTGATTGATATCATGATTAGATTATTTTCCTTCTTGTTTTCTCGTGAACACGATTTTATTTTCTGGACATTGATGAAGTTGTTTTCTTGTGATCACTACTTTGTGTTTTGTGGATCTGGAACGTGTCAATCAGTCGTCAGCTCTCTGTGTTAGTCAGTGAGCGACTTCCACATAAGTGTCTGACACTTCAGAAGGAGACACGTGCCCCATGATATATATTGTATCGCAAGGCACGAGATTTTCACGTGAACACACACACACCGTGAACGCACACACACACACACACACCGTGAACACACGCACACACACCGTGAACACACGCACACACACCGTGAACACACGCACACACACCGTGAACGCACACCGTGAACGCACACACACACACACACACACACCGTGAACACACACACACACACCGTGAATACACACACACACAGTGAACACACACACACACACCGTGAACACACACACCGTGAATACACACACACACACACACACACAATGAACACACACACACACACAGAACACACACACACACACACAGTGAACACACACACACACCGTGAATACACACACACACACACCGTGAACACACACACACACACACACACACACAATGAACACACACACACAGTGAACACACACACACACACACACACACAGTGAACACACACACACACACACACACACAATGAACACACACACACAGTGAACACACACACACACACACACACCGTGAATACACACACACACACACACCGTGAACACACACACACACACACACAATGAACACACACACACACACAGAACACACACACACACACACAGTGAACACACACACACACACACACCGTGAACACACACACACACACACACACACACACACAATGAACACACACACACACACACACACACAGTGAACACACACACACACACACACACACAGTGAACACACACACACACCGTGAATACACACACACACACACACACCGTGAACACACACACACACACACACAATGAACACACACACACACACACACACACACACACACACACACACACACACACACACACACACACACACACACACACACACACACACACACACACACACACACACACACACACACACCCGGAGCAATGGGCAGCATTTATGCTGCGGAGCCCGGGGAGCAGTTGTGGGGGGTTCGGTGCCTTGCTCGAGGGCACCTCAGTCATGGCCTACCCGAGACTTGAACCCACAACCTTAGGGCTACGAGTCAGACTCTCTAACCATTAGGCCACGACTTCCCCCTCAATGAAATGAAGTCGTAAGCATGTTTTAATAAGATTTAATAAGTTTAACATTAAATTAATGAAAGCAGTCAGAGAGCATATAAAAAGTGCTTCATTTAAATGCAGACTAAAAAATATTAATAAATAAATAAATGAGTCCTTTTCTTATTTATTACATTTTTTTTTCCACTGCAAATTATATTATCAGCAGTGATTTGAAAGGTGATTGTGAAAGGTCAAATATTAAGATTCATTTCTGAATTTCTCTTGTACTTGCTGTTTATAAATGTAATAGCAAGCCGTAAAGCATCACTGCCACTGCTGGGCCCCTGAGCAAGGCCCTTAACCCTCAATTGTTTAGTTGTATAAAAATGAGATAAAATGGAAGTCGCTCTGGATAAGGGGCGTCTGCTAAATGCTGTAAATGTAAATGTGAATGTCAGGTCATTACGTTACTACTTTATTTATTTACTTAATGTAATTAATATAAATAATAACATTATAATAAAATGACTAGAATTATTCAGTCTAACTTTGTGTCACTTCCTGTACAAGTGGATAATGTTATACAAAATCTAAAATAAGTAAAGCAATAAAAGACAACAGATTTCTAGCATTCTGTTGGAAAAATAAATGAGAGAAACTTTCTGAATGAATTCTGTATGAATTCAAGCTCCAAACAGTTAAAGGTACAGCTTTAAGTAGTTCTGCTTATGAATAAAGACGTTTATAATGTCACACCGTTATCTTCGCTGACTGCAGCAAAAAGCTTCCCACCTTTTACTTTAGCAAAGCTGCCAAATTTACATCCCTCTGTGAGAGACTTTTTCCCCTACAAGCAGATGGGCGATTTGCTCGTCTCCATCTGGAAGCATCACAGTACAAGCAGGAGAGATCGGGACACAAGCAGTGACCACATTTCCCATGAGTCTCTTTTGAGAAGGCGGTCTGTCGGGACAGCTGGAGATCCGAAACCCGACAAACAGGTGGGAAAAATGGAAAGGTGCGCTTTATGGGTACACAAGAAATCCCCATAATAAAGTGAGTGACGTGATGTGACATACGGCTAAGTACGGTGAGCCATACTCAGAATTCGTTCTCTGCATTTGACCCATCCAAAGTGCACACACACACACACACACACAGCAGTGAACACACACACACACACCATAAACACACACACACGGAGCAGTGGTCAGCCATTTATGATGCGGCGCCCGGGGAGCAGTTAAGGGGTTCGGTGCCTTGCTCAAGAGCACCTCAGTTTTGGTCGGCTCGAGACCCGAGCCCACAACCTTAGGGTTACAAGTCAGACTCTCTAACCATTAGGCCACGACTTGCCCCTAATAATCAGATGAAAACACAAACTAATGCGGAGCTCTTCGCTAGATAACTAACTAGCATTGAACATTCTCTCATTAGATTAGATAGTATTATTATTTACATATTTTTCTAATATATGTATATAATAATATAATAGTAGGGGGGCACGGTGGCTTAGTGGTTAGCACGTTCGCCTCACACCTCCAGGGTTGGGGGTTCGATTCCCGCCTCCGCCTTGTGTGCGTGGAGTTTGCATGTTCTCCCCGTGCCTCGAGGGTTTCCTCCGGGTACTCCGGTTTCCTCCCCCGGTCCAAAGACATGCATGGTAGGTTGATTGGCATCTCTGGAAAATTGTCCGTAGTGTGTGTGTGTGTGTGTGTGTGTGTGTGTGTGTGTGTGTGTGTGTGTGTGTGTGTGTGTGTGTGTGTGTGTGTGTGTGTGTGTGTGTGTGTGTGTGTGTGTGTGTGTGTGTGTGGTAGCCTAGTGGTTAATGTTAAGGTGTTGGGCTACCAATCAGAAGGTTGTGAGTTTGATTCCGACGTCCACCAAACTGCCACTGCTGGGCCCCTGAGCAAGGCCCTTGACCCTCAACTGCTCAGTTGTATACTGTAAAAATGTAAGTCGTTCTGGATAAGGGCGTCTGCTAAATGATGTAAATGTGTGTGTGCCCTGCGATGGGTTGGCACTCCGTCCAGGGTGTATCCTGCCTCGACGCCCAATGACGCCTGAGATAGGCACAGGCTCCCCGTGACCCGAGAAGTTTGGATAAGCGGTAGGAGATGAATGAATGAATGAATGAATGAATGAATGAATGAATGAATGAATGAAGATCATGAGAAAACAAGAAGGAAAAAATATAGCAATGTATTCATGTATTCATTTGTATAATATAGTATAATCTAATATATTATAATATAATATAACAAATGGCCTCCTGGTGGTCCAGCTCTAGGATCCTGCGCTCTCCTTGCCATGGCCTTGGGTTTGAATCCCAAGCCGGGTGCTAACCCAGCTACTAAAGTGTTAACTCTCGGTGCTGGTCCCAAGCCTGGATAAAATGGAAGGGTTGTGTCATGAAGGGCATCTTGCGTACAGCCTACTGTGGTGACCTCAAACAGGGAGCACCTGAAAGAAAAAAAAAGACTTTACTTCACAATTTCCTTGCCACTCATGCCACTTTTCCACCGAGACCTCTTTATGTTCTTATGTTACCCCCAAGTGATCTCAGAAGACTGGACTTTTTGAATGTGTGCCTTACGATAAGGAGCCAAAAATATGTTGTGAAGAAAAGAAGAAGGAATAAAAAAAAACCTTGCACTATTTCACAAATGTCCTACTGAGAAATGCTCAGTGTTACATATTACATTTATTCAATCGGCAGGTGCTTTTATCCAAAGTGACTTGCAAATGTAAGACTTAAAAAGCTAACCACTGAGCCACAGCTGCTTTATAATAGAGCTGCATTTCTCTTGGCATATTGTCAACCTATATTAGATCTACCGCTATTGTTTACGGGGTGTGTTTTCATTACAAAGCGAAGCGTCTTCTGAAGCTTAAAAATCTAAAATATCGAGGGTGTTGCCAGACTGTGTCCCTGATGTAATACGAAAAGCCACTTCCCCACACCGCAGCGCTGCTCTACCACCTCGGCTGTATTTGATCAAGTAGAAATCGACATCGGAGAATTAGGATCGTCTCACGCAGCCTGTTGCTAAGTGTGTATCAGCCCTCTGGCTGTCTCGCACTCCCCAGGACCCACTCCTCCCTATCGGTACTGCTGTTCCTTTGGAGAGACAAAGACATGAGAATCTCTGAACGTCGCTCACATACTCACATCAGTGGATTGGGATTCACTGAAACTGAAAGCGGTTCTTTTAAGAAGAAACATAAAGAAACATGAAGAAACTGAACTTAACTTGGCTAAGCGCCATCGGAACCGGTTGGTGTCAGATGAGAGCACAAATCAAACTTCATGGCTAGCTACATGAGCGTTTTTATTTAAAAAGTGAACTAACAGGCAAAAAGAAACGAATCACAAACTATGAAACAAAATTGGGGCACAGAAGCCTTTATTATCCCTTAATGATGTCTCATAATCGATATTTACATTTACGGCATTTAGCAGACACCCTTAACCAGAGTGACTTACAACTGAGCAACTGAGGGTTAAGGGCCTTTGCTCAGGGGCCCAGCAATGGCAGCTTGGTGGACCTGGGGTTCGAACCCACGACCTTCCGATCAGTAGCCTAACGCCTTAGGAACTGAACTACCACATCCGACAAGGGGTATGAGGTCCTTGTGAGGGATCTCCCTGTAGGAACTGGAATCTGTGGCTAAGAATAAAGAAGTTTGGTCTGGCCAAAAATATTTGAACGAATCATCACAATTAAATCAACACAGGATTCGTCTCTGGTTGTGGTGAGACAAATCAAGTCGTGAGTGTCCAGGTTCGAACGCTATTAAAAAAACCCGTGGTCTAAAGCCAGCGGCATCCATCAGATGCCCGAATGGTGTCTTAACCTTATAGTCTTCCGGTTCCTCAAGTATACAGTACTGACGCAACACTTTGATAGTTGCACCCTCAAATATCGATGATTCTTCTGCTCAGAAAACTCAGAATAACAACAACAGGAGCTGAAGAAACCATTACGTTATAGATTGCCCTGCATTTTATTGTTGTTGTTTTTTTCCTCTGCAACAAATTTCTCTATTTTGTTTTGAGTTCCCTCAAGGTTTTTTTTTTGTTTTGTTTTGTTTATTAGAAAATTTGTGTTTGTTTCTGTTCTAACTCTAAGTTTTGTCCTAAAATGAAATAGCAATGAGTCTCTTTTGAGAAGGCGTTCTGTCGGGACACGACAACAGGACGTTTTTCATTACAAACATCGTTATTGTATTATTCATTCATTCATTTTCTACCGCTAATCCAAACTACTAATCTCAGTAGTCATCTCAGACAGGATACACCCTGGACGGAGTGCCAACCCATCACACACACACACTCTCTCATTCACTCACACACTACGGACAATTTTCCAGAGATGCCAATCAACCTACCATGCATGTCTTTGGACCGGGGGAGGAAACCGGAGTACCCGGAGGAAACCCCCGAGGCACGGGGAGAACATGCAAACTCCACACACACAAGGCGGAGGTGGGAATCGAACCATCGACCCTGGAGGTGTGAGGCGAACGTGCTAACCACTAAGCCACAGCATCTGAAATCTCCATCACAAATCTACAAGACCTCACAGCCTCATTCTTAAGTGTCGCACACTCATATGGAACAATTACCAGTTAGTTCATTAAAACCTTCATGCAGGTCTTATACATTGTACGTCTTTCTAAAGCACAAGAAAAAGGACACAGGAAGAGGAAGTAAATGCTGCTGCAGTGGTGGATGCAGGGCCCCAATGACCCTTCAGTGTCCGTCTCTACAGTAAATGTCTTTAAAAAGAGTGGAGAAAAAAAACAGATTTAAAGAAGAACAGCATGCATGATGGTATTGAATGTTGTAGCAGGAGGCAACGGGACCTTCTCAAGCAGAAAGATGTGAAGAGTCTCTAATTGGAAAGCTCTGATTGCTGATTGCTGCAGCGATGGAGCGTCCTCGGTGAAAACAACACACAGGGAGGACATAACTGAACATTTCATGCCTCATTTTACTCATCATAATGTCGATATCGTGCGAACGCTCATGATCTAAATGATCTCTAAACTTCAAAATATCTTACCAAAGCTGAAATATTTTAAACGCTGTACCACTTTTTTTTTTTGTAAAACAGTAACACAAGGCATCACTATATGTTCTTACTGAACATCTTGTTCCAGGTTTAGTTTCTCTTTGCTTTCCACTTATCTGGGAATTCTTTCCATTAGATGGTGGAACATGGCTGTTAGGATTTGTGTTCTGCTACAAGAGCATTAGTGAGATCAGACGCTGATGTAGCTGAGATCCGGGTTCGACCGGTGGCGTCCGGCCCTGCATGTTACACCTGAGTGTATGTTATAGTAGCTACTGTACAAACCTCATGCTGTAGTTCCTAATATCATCCTTATAGTCAGACAACATACAGCAGTGGTCCTCAACCACCGGGCCGTGGACCGGTACCGGTCCGTGGACCAAACGGTACCGGGCCGCCCAAGGAACATTAAATCATTCCCATTTTATTTACTGTGGTGTATTTCTCTCGGGTTTGTGCGACTTTCCATGGACGAGAGGTTAACCGGGAGCCGAGAGACGTCACCTAAAGCCGCACCAATACCGCGCATGCGCAGAATATCATGATATCGGGCCGGGTTTAGGTGACGTCTGGAGCTGAGCGGCTGCGAGCAGCAGTGGTGTTGTAGCTTTGGTGGAGAGAAAAGGTGTGTATCGCTCTTCTCTCTGTTCACCGGTACTTTGTCATGTTTAACATGAATGAGCAACAATGAGTACGAAACAGACGTCGTTAGAAAGTTAGAAACTCTGCCGGTGTTCTGGATTAAAGTCATGGCGGAATACCCTGAGATTGTCACCACAGCACTTACATCCCTATCGCCATTTCCGACATGCTATCTGTGTGAAGCGGGGATTTCTGCAGTGACGGCAACCGAAACAAAACAACGGAATAAACTGGACATAAGCAACGCACTTCGGGTGTCATTGTCTCCTATTACCCCAGATGGAACCGTCTCGTTGTAAAGAAACAAGCTCAGGGTTCTCATTGATTTAGCGCTGTAGTGAGTTAAAAAGGCATGTTTAAATACAATTAAATTATAATTATTACTTTTAATTGTATAGCCGCCAACCCCCACCCCCCACACCCAGCGGGCCGCGGTAAAATTATCAAACATTGACCGGTCCGCGGCGAAAAAAATGTTGGGGACCACTGACGTACAGCATATTTAATGCCTCTTTAACCCTCTGGGGTCCAAAGGCGCGCCGGCGCATTTTTGGCGCATTTTTTCCTCTTTGACGTGAAATCCACTTAAAATACTCCGTCATTCATAATCATACACACGCATGTAATACATCATTCGAAACTGTGAAGTGTCTACTTTTATATGACAGCCTTCATAATAACAACAAAATGCTGTGCTTTTAGCAAATAAAGAAAATATCCAGGGTGTGCATTCAGACATCTCTGTCTCCTTGACCATCTTCCTGAAACACGTTACAAACATGAACTGATAACTCCGCCAATACTTATCACACGAACATGATACATATGTCTAATGAAAGCCTGAAATGTCTCATTTTAAATGAGGTCATTAAAATCGAAAGCAAATATTGTCTTTTTGTGTAACCTGTATGTAAGTAAAGAGAGGTACAGTTTTTCTGGCTCGACCTCATTAGCGCTAATGTGATCCCACCTATCGTGCGTGCGCCATTCATATGGAAATTACCTGACGCGGTCTATGCGAACAAGATCAACGACCCAAACAATGCTATAAGAAGCACTCAGTTTTAACAGATTCCATTAAAGATTAAAAAAGATTCCATTAAAGATTCCATTAAAGACTTTAACAGAGCCATACTGTATTGGTCATATACACTATTGTTACTTGTATACATATTGTTATGACCCTATGATTACCCTATTAAACTAAAGTTGTAGATTAGACCTACACCCATGTCATTTATAACCGTATTATAGTTTTATTTAGTTTTATTTCTTTAAGACTCTCTGACACTCAACAGCTTTCTCTCGCTTCAGATATCTAGTGCGTTTGATATAGAGTGCGTAACTTATGTTCGTCGAATCGCATAATTGAATCGCGTCCAGCGAGCAGGTGCGAATCTTGAGTGACGGAGAAACGTGTAAACATCTTAAAATGGAAGGAAAGCTTTTCTAAAGCGAGGTCAGGGTCAGCTGCGTCCTCGTCGTCTGCCCCGGACGAGACGGAACGAAGTGCTTGATTGCATTTCATCAGCATAAACATGAGCAGATCATTATTTCAGCTCGAACTCAAAAGCATTGTAGCGGACACTCGAACGTCGTCAATAGAATATCGTAATTTGGAGACGGAAAAAAAACGATCCGTGACGAACACAAAGGGTCTTTCGGTCTCCTGAGAGAGTGTGTTTGTGCATTTTAGATAATGAAAGACTCCCAAGCAGTGGGTCATGGAAAATAAAATGGTTTATGACTTGGATCAAGTCCAGGTGAGGTCTCTCCATCATGAGGTGATGTAGCGACTAGCGATTTATAGGAAAAGTGGTGGTTGGCACCTTCCTTCAAACATGGGAATGTGATTCCAAAAAAACTGTAGTTGTTTCAAACCCACAGGCCATGCAGGATATAAGCCATGCATAAAAAAGAGTCATTTATAGTGTGCTTAGGACACACACATACACACACACAAACACACACACACACACACCAAAATACTATTACTACTGTGTAAACACATTGTCATACTGTATATACACAAAAACTGTCTAAAATATTAGATGAATAAATAATAAAGGAAACATTTGGTTCTCTGCTTCAAGCAAATAAATAGTGATGTAAGTGTAACTAGACTTTAAGCAGTACGGCTGCAAGCCGAGAGCTAATTATCCTGCACAGGTCAATGCGATCGGAAAGGTTTGGACCTCTGACCCCGTTTTAAGAAGCATGAATTCTTACTAAGGGCTCAAAGTTTTACTCCTACTTCTTTTTATATTATTTTATAAGGATTATAAGGGGTCCGAGAATAAGTCCTACTTTTATGCTGATCTGAGACCAGGACAAGTATTTCATAATTTAGCGATTCACAGTTTAATGATGTACGTCACACACGGTTAAATTAACAAGAGTTAAATAAATTGCCCAGTTGCAGTACAGTTCTGAGGTAGAGCTGTAGGCAGGATAATTACAGGATAAAAACAGGATAATTACATTTATATTAAATAGTTATGTTACAGTGTAGGTGCAAAATAGGCTTTGTCAAGTTTAGCTGAGTGTGTGTGTGTGTGTGTGTGTGTGTGTGTGTGTGTGTGTGTGTGTGTGTGTATGTGTATGATTGTGTTTGTATGTGTGTTTGTGTGCGTTTGTCTTTGTGTGTTTGTGTGTATATGCGTGTGTTTGTCTGTGTGTGTGTGTTTGTGTGTGTATGTGTGTGTTTGTGTGTATGAGTGTGTGTGTATGTGTGTTTGTGTGCGTTTGTCTTTGTCTGTGTGTTTGAGTGTGTATGTGTGTGTTTGTGTGTATGCATGTGTTTGTGTGTTTGTGTGTTTATGTGTGTGTTTGTGTGCATTTGGCTGTGTTTGTGTGTGTTTGTGTGTGTATGATTGTGTGTGTTAGTGTGTATGTGTGTGTGTGTGTGTGTGTGTGTGTTAGTGTGTATGTGTGTGTGTATGATTGTGTGTGTTAGTGTGTATGAGTGTGTGTGTGTTAGTGTGTATGTTAGTGTGTGTGTTTGTGTGTGTATGATTGTGTGTGTTAGTGTGTATGAGTGTGTGTGTTTGTGTATGAGTGTGTGTGTGTTTGTGTGTGTGTGTGTGTGTGTGTGTGTTTGTGTGTGTGTATGAGTGTGTGTGTGTGTGTGTGTGTGTTAGTGTGTTGTGTGTTTTTGTGTTGTGTTTGTGTGTGTTATGTTTGTGTTGTTTGTGTTATGGTGTTGTGTGTTGTTGTTGTTATGTGTTGTGTGTTTGTGTGTATGTGTTTTGTGTGTCTGTGTGTATGTTAGTGTGTATGAGTGTTTGTGTGTGTTTGTGTGTATGATTGTGTGTGTTAGTGTGTATGAGTGTGTGTGTTAGTGTGTATGAGTGTTTGTGTGTTTGTGTGTGTATGAATGTGTGTTAGTGTGTATGAGTGTGTGTGTTAGTGTGTGTGTTAGTGTGTATGCGTGTGTGTGTGTGTGTTTGTGTGTGTATGATTGTGCGTGTTAGTGTGTATGAGTGTGTGTGTTAGTGTGTGTGTTAATGTGTATGAGTGTGTGTGTGTGTGTTTGTGTGTGTATGATTGTGTGTTAGTGTGTATGAGTGTGTGTGTTAGTGTGTGTGTGTGTGTATGATTGTGTGTGTTAGTGTGTGTGTTAGTGTATATGAGTGTGTGTGTGTGTGTGTGTGTGTGTTAGTGTGTGTGTTAGTGTGTATGAGTGTGTGTGTGTGTTTGTGTGTGTATGATTGTGTGTGTTAGTGTGTATGAGTGTGTGTGTTAGTGTGTATGAGTGTGTGTGTTAGTGTATATGAGTGTGTGTGTGTGTGTGTGTGTGTGTGTGTGTGTGTGTGTGTGTGTGTAAGTGTGTATGAGTGTGTGTGTGTGTGTGTGTGTTAGTGTGTGTGTGTTAGTGTGTATGAGTGTGTGTGTGTGTGTGTGTGTGTGTGTGTGTGTGTTAGTGTGTATGAGTGTGTGTGTATGAGTGTGTATGAGTGTGTGTGTTAGTGTGTGTTTTAGTGTGTATGAGTGTGTGTTAGTGTGTATGAGTGTGTGTGTTAGTGTGTATGAGTGTGTGTGTGTGTGTGTTAGTGTGTATGAGTGTGTGTGTGTGTGTGTGTGTGTGTGTGTGTGTGTGTTAGTGTGTATGAGTGTGTGTGTGTGTGTGTGTGTATGAGTGTGTGTGTTAGTGTGTATGAGTGTGTGTGTGTTTGTGTGTGTTAGTGTGCATGAGTGTGTGTGTGTGTGTGTGTGTGTGTGTGTGTGTGTGTGTGTGTGTGTGTGTGTGTGTGTGTGTGTGTTAGTGTGTATGTGTGTGTGTGTATGAGTGTGTGTGTGTAAGTGTGTATGCGCGTGTGTGTGTGTGTGTGTGTGTGTGTGTGTGTGTGTGTGTGTGTGTGTGTGTGTGTGTGTGTATGAGTGTGTGTGTGTATACTATGAGAGATTACAGCTGTTCTGTTTCTACAACAGCATTATTTGGAGCCCAACCACTTTTCTGACTTCCACATTACAGTATAGTCACTGGATCCAACCCTATATATATATATATACACAGTACAGTACAGTATATACTATATATATATTCTGTCTTTTAATACAGAATCACAAGGCCCACTTTTGTTGTCCCTACTTTCTATAGCATCAGTAGTAAGTACTCCATGGCAGTGTATAAGAACACAACCAGGTCATATATACAATACAATAATAGAAAGAAATAAAGAATTCGAGTTGATAACGATAGTGTCTTGGAATCCGCCTCCTCAAGCAGACATGAAGAAGGACAAAAGCCTGGAGGAAGTTTTTACAATCGATCCACATGAAGTCATTAATAGAGGTCATTGTAATGTAAACTGTATTCACTGCAGAAACAATCACAAGGGAAGATTCACCTCGTCGAGAGACCTGATGTGAACGATGTGAAGTGTGAGCAGTTAAATGGAGGCAGCTGTTTAGTCAGACAAAGACTAAAGACGACATCATTCTGATTATTTTGATGTGTTATTGTAATCGCTGTTAAATGTTAGATTCGTGTTATTGTATTGCTCGTGCCGACTAGAGAGTTAGAGACTTTATTGTATCTAGTGCACTGAATAGTGTGTCTCCAGATGTTGCTTTATATACCGCAGACGGCGTCGAGCGAGAACGGGAACGAGCGATTGGCCGTCTTGAGCTAGTCACAGAGCGTTTTACAGATGCATCTTGTGTGACACATTTATTTGTGCCGGATGTTGGATCTATCCTCAGATTACTCACAATGCGTTAGTCTAATGAGTCTCTCGCATGATGTAGATGAAGTCAGTGATGCCGAACAGCTTCTAAAAATACTGAGGATTTTTTTTTTTTTCCAGGATTGGACCCGATGAAGCTACAGTACATCAGAGACAGATTTTGAGTTAGAGCTAGCAGATGGACTATTTTATGTGTTGTTAATGCTCTGAGATAACAATTGCACTGGAAATAAGAGTCTCTGTTTGACCTTTGAGAGAGAACATGAAACCTCTGTTGATTAGATTGTGTTGTTTCACACACGGAGAGTCACGGAATGACAGGAGATTATTTTTAGGATTATACTGTAGTTTCCAGGTGATAAATACATACTATTAGTTAGTAAGAAGCTGTAATTATTAAGGTAAAAACACAAAACTCTTACCTCATGTAAGAGATCCACCGGCCGACCCCCATTCCGCCCGCCAGAGCGAGCCGTCACCTGAATTCTAGCCACTTCTGGGTTGTTCCACTGATTCCGTTTAACGGATATTGAAGGCAACAGAAATGTCATCATGACGTGAGGTATTGTTAGCTTCTGCTAATATACCGAGACTTTGTCTTTGCTATTGTTTGTTATTTCTGTGTACTGACCTTTGCCACATTTTCTGACTGTTTGTTTTGTGTAACGATCGGGAGACACGCCTGAAGCGAGGATGAAACCCAGACGACCTACAGAGAATCAGACACAAATGCTAGATCAAATAGAGCACGGCTTTAATTAACGTTAATAAAATACAAAATGATTTACACAGAACACATGACAAATATAACATAAATAACAAAACATAACAATGACATGGTAACCTGGAAACACCTCGGACCA
This sequence comes from Tachysurus fulvidraco, assembly GCF_022655615.1. Lineage (NCBI taxonomy): Eukaryota > Metazoa > Chordata > Actinopteri > Siluriformes > Bagridae > Tachysurus > Tachysurus fulvidraco. The sequence continues at coordinate 3,254,513 of NC_062523.1, read as the reverse complement.
TACGGTACAAACTAGGGATGTACCGATCCGATATTTCGGTATCGGCGCCGATCCAGGCATTTTGAGCGGATCAATCCAAATCCGATACGCGTGGTCATGGGCGTCGGAAGCATTATATGTGTGTGGGACAGGACACGCCTACTTTTTATTTGCTTCCGACGCCCATGCCCGTGGTGGTTGATTAATGAAGAGCAAACATCATAAACTTTTGCTTGAACTTATAAGAAAAATACACTTATATATTAAATTGCATTAATGAAAATAAATATAATAAATTTTATGGGTAATATGTTGTACAACCGCCGGCGACAGACAGCCAGTTTATCAGACGTCCTTTCTTTTTACCTCAGCGCGTTAAACATGTCGCTCATTTGGGTGCGAGGTTTACTGTTTAATACATTTTACATCGTGTGTTAAGAGTTCTAATATAAGATTCACTTTAAAATATTGCCTTTTTTCAGAAAATAATTGAATTTAATAATTGCAGTATATATGGTTTAGATTGTTATACCACTAATGGTTAAAAGTACTGTTTGTTACTGCATTAATACTTTTTTAAGGTTTCTTGTGTTTTCATTTTTCATCCAGTAATATGGACATTTTTGTATTTCTTTGCCAGAAACAAATAAATCTTAATAACTAAACGAGTTGTATAAATTCTTTAGTATTAAAGGTAGAAAAGAACACAGATATCAGAATCGGATCGGAAGAGAAAAAGTGGTATCGATACATCCCTAGTACAAGCACAAAGCAATGACATACAAGACAGATACAAAAGGGCTGATATACAGTATACAGTGTATATAGGACAATACATTAGGGTCGATGAGGAACAGGTGACGTGGAAAAATAGGATGGAAAAAAGCACATCTAAGTTGGAGTTGGAAATGAATATGTAGCTATGAAGAAACGCCTGCCAGCACACTCTAGTGGTCTAGCAGGAAACTGTCCAAGTAGCTTCTAACAGTTCTCTCTGTGGTTTTGGGTTCCCTTTCGAGGGAACTCGACGCTGCGTCAGTGCTGACGCTATGGGAATGCTTCTTTGAGGAAGTTGTGTCTGAAGCTCTGTGTGCACACACGCCATTTAATGGCTCGGAAAGGACACGTGACGGAGTAATTACTAAGAGAATAGTAATTAGAAGAGAAGAGCATGCCCGGTCGGCTCTCGAGGGAGCTGGCTGCGTGCATTGTGAGGGATTCCCTCTCCACACGCTCCGATCCCGCCTGGCTGTATTTTCAGCTTCTGCTGCGCCTCGTGGTTCGGGTCCTGCGTCTGCTGAGGCAGCGCGGCGGCTTCAATCATGGGGTTCCCAAGTTGAGTTAGCGGAAGCGGAGCAAGAGACGGGTGTTCCCCTTTTTCTTGCCCTCTCCCTTGATTCCGATCGCTCGGTTTCGCGTTCGGGAGCTCGCGCTGCGATTTCTCCCAACCCGGAAGAGAGCATGCTGCTTTCCGCGTCCGGCTCTGAGGAGCTCGATGTCGAAGGGGAGGGGCTTTCCACCTTAGAACGGCCGACGCAATCAGTCGCGTTCGAGGAGCTCCTCGAGGTAATAACTCGGGCTGTTGAGAAGCTGAATTTGGATTGGCCTGAGGAGGTAGTTGGTGTCGCCCATTCTAAGCTGGACGACCGCTTTCTCACTTCAGGCCGTCAGCCACCTGCACGCAGGCGTCTGCCATTTCTCCCAGAACTCCATACTGAGGTATTGAGGTCTTGGAAAAATCCCTTTTCGGTGCGTGTATTTTCTCCAGCCATGTCAGACTATTCAGCCATTATGGGGCTTGAAGACCATGGGTATAGAACAATGCCGAGGGTTGAAGAGACGCTGGCCAGTTATCTCTCCCCTGCATCGCCCGCATGGAGAAAACCTGCCCTTCCATTCAAGCCATGTAGGACCACTTCGGCCATTGTGGGTAAGGCCTATGAGGCAGCGGGTCAAGCGGGTGCAGCACTGCACACCATGGCGGTCTTGCCGGCCTACCAGGCTGAATCTGCTAGCAGAGCTGGATGGCGGTGAAGGGCTGGGACCTCAGGCGGTGTCCGAGCTCCGCCGCGCCACTGATCTCGCGCTCCGTGCCACGAAGCAGACGGCCCGCTCTATAGGCTGTACTATGGCTGTGCTGGTTGCCACGGAGAGGCACTTGTGGCTTAATTTGACGGGCATAAGGGAGAAGGATAAGTCCTTTCTCCTGGACGCCCCAGAAACGCCAGTCAGCGGCGTTCAAGGAGTTTCTCCCTCGCTGCGGGGAGCAGCCTGGGCCATCATCTAGCTCCCCCCCCCCAGCTCACTCAGGGCAGTGAGAAGAGCTAGTGTGGCGGCCCGTGCCCCCCCCCCGTCTAAAACTAGGGAGGTCGGTTCACATGCCCGGGTCCGAACCCGTCCGGTGAGAGAGGACCTTAGGTCTGTCCTCTCAGCCAAGCGGGCCACGAAGGAGTCCTGATGCCCGAGGGCAGGGGCTCCTGGGAGCGCCCTATTCAGAGACACTCCCCTAACTGCCAGCCCCGCCGCCTTTGTCGTTTCGGGGGGCAGTGGGGCCTGTGTCGGCTCCCCTTTCTTGTGCGGATCTTCCCGTGTTCGCGCCTGCCGGTGCGCTATTTCAGGGCGCCCGGGAGGTCTGCACAAGTTTGACACCACTGTCAGGCAGCCTGGCAGCGTGGAAACTTCTGCCAGGGGTGTCTCAGTGGGTCTTGAATACTGTAGAAAGGGGCCACAGGATCCAGTTTTCCTCCCGTCCTCCGTGTTTTCAGGGTGTGTTGCCCACAAACTCCTCTCACTTCTGGAGAAAGGGGCCATAGAGCATGTTCCCCTCCCAGAGTGGGACTCCAGCTTTTACAGCCGATATTTTGTTTTTCCCAAGAAGGACGGGGGGCTGCGTCCGATTCTGGACCTGTGGGCTCTGAACTGTACTCTGAAGACTTACAAGTTCAAGATGCTCACGCTCAAGATGATCGTGTCCCAGATCAGATCCGAGGACTGGTTTGTCACGATCAACCTCAAGGATGCTTATTTCCACATAAGCATTCTGCCGGAGCACAGGAAGTTCCTCAGGTTCGCTTTCGGGGGCGAAACGTACCAGTATCGTGTCCTTCCTTTTGGCCTAGCCCTTTCATCACGCACGTTCACGAAGTGCATGGATGCGGCCCTGGCACCATTGCGTCTCCAGGGCATCCGTGTACTGAACTACCTGGACGACTGGCTCATTCTGGCCCAGTCGGAGGCTATGGCAGCCAGGCATCGAGATGCTGTGCTTGCCCACATGAGGTCCTTAGGACTCAGGCTGAACCCAAGAAAGTCTGTGCTTTCTCCTTCTCAGAAAACCACCTTTCTGGGGGTGGTTTGGGACTCCACCACGATGCGGGCACATCTGTCTCCCACTCGGGTGGCCTCTATCTTGTCAGCGGTGAAAGCTATTCGGCTAGGCCGCAGCCTCTCTGTTGCCGAAGCACAGAGGGTGCTCAGCCTCATGTCAGCAGCAGCCAACGTTATTCCTTTGGGTCTGCTTCACATGAGGCCATTCCAGCTCTGGCTCAAGGGGGCAGGCTTTCATCCTCGCAGGCATTCCCTCAGGGTTATATGGGTTACGCGCTGTGGGCTTCGTACCCTCCTTATGTGGAAAAGACCCCGGTTCTTGGCTTTGAGTCCCATTCTAGGGGCGTGTCACCGTCGCAGGACTCTTTCGACGGATGCCTCGCTCTCGGGTTGGGGCTCAGCCTTAGATGGCCGCCCGGCCCAAGGTCTATGGGAGGGCCCCTGTCTCTCATGGCACATAAATTGCCTGGAGATGAGGGCTGTGTTTCTAGCGTTGCAACACTTTCTCCCACACCTCAAGGGCTGTCATGTCCTTGTGCGAACAGACAGCACCGCGGTGGTGTCCTATATCAACCATCAGGACGGTCTGCGTTCACGCCCCCTGTTCAGGTTGGCGTGGCAGATTCTGCTCTGGGCAGAGACCAGATTTCTTTCGCTAAGAGCGGTTTTTATCCCAGGGTGTGTAAATCGGGAGGCAGACTTCCTGTCGAGGCAGGTGCTGAGGCCCGGGGAGCACTCTCAGGATCCAGTTCACTGCCCGGTTGGTACAGTGCTGGAGTTCCTGCAGTCTTGCTTTTCTCGGGGCCTGTCCCCGTCTACTCTAAAGGTGTACGTGGCTGCAGTTGCTGTGAACCACAAACCTGTCATTGGGGCCTCCTTGGGTAGGCACCCTTTGGTCTCTCGCTTTCTGCGTGGTGTCAGGCGGCTGAGGCCTTCCTCTAGGCCACGCCTTCCTTCCTGGGACCTCACTGTGGTCCTGGAGGGGCTGCTGGAAGCCCCCTTTGAGCCCTTGGAGTCAGCCTCTGAGAAGTTTCTGACCCTGAAGTCGGCTCTGCTTCTTGCCTTGGCCTCTCTCAGGAGAGTCGGCAGGAGATTTGCAGGCTTTGTCGACCGCCCTCGCCTGCCTAGAGTTTGCCCCCCGGCATGTCCAAGGCTATCCTGCACCCCAGGCCAGGATATGTCCCTAAGGTGCCCAGGATGGCGGGATGTCCTATCATCCTGCAGGCCTACTGTCCCCCGCCCCATGAGTCGGCAGAGCAGGAGAGGCTGCACTTGCTTTGCCCGGTAAGGGCCCTGAGGTCTTACGTCCACCGCTCTAGCTCGTGGCATAACTCCTCCGCCCTTTTTGTCTGTTTTGGGGGCCGGAATAGGGGTAATCCGGTTTCCAAACAGCGCCTGGCGCACTGGGTGGTGGAGGCCATTACTCAGGCCTATGAGGTGCGTGGTCATGCCTCACCTCTTGGCATCAGGGCCCACTCCACTAGGGGTATCGCCTCATACAGTGCTTTGGCCAGGGGTGTCCCCATTGAAGATATTTGTGCTGCGGCAGGATGGTCCTCTCCGCACACCTCTTCTTCTATGACCTGGACTTGGACCCCACTCCAGGGTCCCAGGTACTACGGGGCCTATGATGTGCTGTTCCCAGTCTGCTCGTGCTCTCTCACGGCCTCTGGCGCAGTCATCGACCGGTGCGTGGCGGCGTGGGTATTGGCATTCCCATAGCGTCAGCACTGACGCAGTGTCGAGTTCCCTCGAAAGGGAACTACACCAGGTTACGTATGTAACCCGGTTCCCTGAGAAGGGAACGAGATGCTGCGTTGCTGGCCACGCCCCAGGCATCCGTTCATGCTTCCTTCAGACAAAGAGAGCTGGAGCAGCGTGACATAGATGCCCTTATATGGACTTGCTGGCGAGTAATTACTCCGTTACGTTTCCTTTCTGAGCCATTAAATGGCGTGTGTGCACACAGAGCTTCAGACACAACTTCCTCAAAGAAGCATTCTCATAGCGTCAGCACTGACGCAGCGTCTCGTTCCCTTCTCAGAGAACCGGGTTACATACGTAACCTGGTGTAGTTTTTCTTCTTTACAAACGTTGCCTGTTATATCGATCGCTGTCTGGCCTTCTATTTATATGGATTCGACTGGACATACTCAAGTCAAGTAAAAGAACAATTCTACTTAAATCAGCTTGTGTATTTGTAGTTTCTCACAAGTAGCAAATGAATCTATTCACAAGTTAAATATCTGTTCCGGAGCTGCGTTAGATCGGTGTTAGCTTTTTAAACACGTCGTCTCTGGCATTGTATCGATTCGTTATGTCAGCAATACTTCTCAGCAAATGGGTTTGTCTATATTAATTGCTGCTTAGCCGTGCGTGTCCTCGGCTCTATCAAAAAAATTTGCATGGATGAATCATTCCTGAAAGATGCTGATGTAGGTGTCTGATGCCTGAAGCAATTAAGATTTAAATCTCACATCTATCTGCGTACGAGTGGAGTTTACACTTTCTCTGAAACGTGACGAGATGCTTTCTTCTGTCTTATTAAATCAAAATGATAAAAGATATATAAAGGCTGGAGTCAGAAACAGTGTTTATAGTAAGTATGGAAGTATGGAAATGATGCAGATGGTCCACAAGAATCAATATTATGCTAAATGGATCAAATAAATAAATAAATAAATAAATAAATAAATAAATAAATAAATAAATAAATAAAAGTTATTCAAAAAAAAAATAAACAAATGCATTTAAATCATTGGCAAATATCTGTGGAATAAAACATTTCGCGACATGGTGCTATAAGAAATCAGTGTTTTTGTTTGTTTGATTTATTTATTTTTTCTTTAAAGATATTTAACCTTTAATAGAGATTCGTTTATCCGAGAAATCCGTTCGTTTTCTCGAGTCGGATTTAATTTTTCCAATTTGGGAAATTAGTGATTTCTTACATGAACTTCACATCGTTTTGTGATTACATGAAATGTCAGTAATGATAACTATTGGATGAAATTAATTTTAATTAACACTTACTTAGGTTTGGACTTGAAGGACTAGGTATAATGATGATGATGATGATGACTGAGTGTAAAGTTTACCTCAGTTTCACCTGCTCAGACACAGAGATATTAAGAAACATGTTACTGTTGCAAATGGTAAAGCACGAGGAAGCCCCAAGCCCAAATACCCCGAACCCCTGAATAACCCCTTTCACTAACTAATTGACCAATCAGAGCTTGACATCAATGACATCAGTGTCACTTATTATCCATTTGTTATATCAGAGAGCTTCTTTCCTCGTTATATAGTGTTAAACAGAAATAACATCTTTTTTTGGAAAACTGCAACTGAGAAAACTAACAGAGCTCTAAACAGAAAAGTAGAAACAAAAGTTTTCATTTTGTCTTCAAATGGTGAGATTACTTTATCTTACATTTTTAAAAATGATGTGTATAATCTTGAGTTGAATCTCTAAGGCAGTGGTGACACAATCGGTTAAGGCTATTGATTGTAGATCTAATCTGCTACTGTCGGGCCCTTGAGCAAGGCCCTTATAACCCTCTCTGCTCCTGGGGCACTGTATCTTGGCTGATCCTGTGTTCTGCCCTCCCTCCAATTTGGGATATGTGAAAAATGTTTGTAATGTGCTGTAATGTTTATGTGACAATAATAGAGCCTTCGATTCTGAGACGTGATTAAAAAGAAGAAATAAAAGAATAGTTCACGTCACTTACAGTAATGTACCTGTCAGGGACGACACCAAGGATTCCGTTTATATCATGAAATGTGAAAATATTTCCAGTTTGTTGAGATTTATTTCTCAAGATGAAACTGACGAAGCTGTACATTTAGCTAGTTAGCTTTCTTAATGATAGCAATCATGATAGTTTATACAGTACACCGCATTAGATGTGAATTCAGTGTCAAATTTTATACCTCGATCCTCATCTTGCCTTGACACTCTTCCTCCTCCACACCACCAGAGGGCCCTTTTGAAAAGCTTTTTATGATTTCTTAAGAATTTCAAAGCACATTAACTTAAACTTTTTAATTTTTAAGCAAAGTATAAGTGTATAAACCTGCTTTCTGCATTGTTCTTTTAATCCCCGGGGAACGGATCCTGACTTTGTTCTCCGAGAGAATCGACAGGTCACTAGTCAAACACAATGTACTCGCTTCACCGTGATCGTACGACCCTCGGGGTCGTACCACGAAAGCGCCGCAAATGGCTTCTGCATTGTAAGCGAGTATAAAAGCCGATTTTGCGTTTCCAATTTCACACTGACTCCATTTCCATTCGCTTGTCTTCCAAGACATGAAGAGGTTCTGAGGACAAGCAGCACATCACCAGGACAATTAGAAATAAAACCTGAGGACTTGTCGTATTGAAGAGAAATCATGGAATATTTTCCACCTTCAGTTAAATGCCAGCTTTTTTTAAGCAACAAGGGGAACAGAAAAGTGGCAAAAAGGCCATTTTAAATCCCATGGTTTTATTCATGAGCCGAGAAGCGAGGAGCTGTTTAGAATATTTATCAGTGTGTTTAAGAGACCCCGAGTCACAGGAACACAATCTTGTGCACAAGATTGGCAGAAAACTCATTACAGCTGTTATTTGCCAAAGCAATGCAAATAACATTACAAATTGTATTTGCTCATCACTCAAACCCAGACCATATATATTAAGCACTACTGATGATTATCCTGGTCAAATATTTGAACGTTTATACGCGATGCGGCGAGCGAGACGGCTAGACGGAAAAGACAGACGGGTCTCACGTCGTTTTGTTCGCTACCTTGTTCTCATACCGTGTTTGCGTTTGAGGATACTTGTCATGTTGTGTATCTGATCCGTGTAGGAAACACACACGGCTGTCTGAGTATCGAAGGAATCGAGATAAAGCCAAGGTTCGAAAAAAAGAAAATCTAAAATAGAATTTTGAAAAGGGCGGCACGGTGGATTAGTGGTTAGCACGTTCGCCTCACACCTCCAGGGTCGGGGTTCGATTCCCGCCTCCGCCTTGTGTGTGTATCATTGTATTCAAGTATTGTATCATCTGGTGCAAGCAAACATATAATGTAATGCTATAATGTGATGTATTCAATGCAAACATTATAAGCCGTTTTGCGCCGGCGAAAACTTTTTTATTATTTATTTATTTATTTATTTTTTGTGCCGTCGAAAACGTGATACAAGCTCGGCGACTGGTAACGTGTGTGTGTGTGTGTGTTAAGCAAAAAAAAAAAAAAAGTCTTCGCCGGCGCATCATTGTGACGAATGTCGATGTAGATTGACGTAAAAGTCGCATCAAATCCGCCTCGGCTGTTCACACTGCGGCCACATCGGAAAAAAACAGATTTGGGTCTTATTCAGGACCATATATGGAAGTGGCCCAGATCTCGGATTTCGAAAAAAATTTCTCGAAAATCGGATTTGGGCCACTTTTACCTGCAGTGTGAACGGGGCCTAAATCACCCTAAATGTGGCACAATATTCTGTGGTCTGATTAGATCAATTCCATGAAGTCTAATCATAATTCCAATAATTTCAAATGTTCATTTTTGCTGCAAACACAAGCACATGACTAAAAGTAGCCCATATCTGTGGTGAAGCACGGTGACGGCAGTATCATGCTTTAGAGCTAGAACTGGGGCTTTATTCAATACCAGCCGATTTTAGTCACCTTTCAACATGACATTGACCCGAAGCATACATCCAGGTCAAAAAGCAACAGCTTAACTACAATATTTTTTTAATGAAATAGCAGGAAAACTTTTAGGCAAGATTAAGGGATCAAAAAAAACCAAAACAAAGTAGGGTCTTCAAATCAGAAGATACTTAAAAAAGAAAAGAAAAAAAAAAGAAAACAAAAATGATTAATAGTGTTTATACTTATGCGACTAGTTATAAGTAATTGAACTTTTTTTATATATATTTTTTAAATAAAATTGCCGCTTTTTTCCTACATTTCCGATCGTATGCACGTTTTATTTATTCAGTTAAAAACATTTTAAAGTGATTTATATTTTATTTCTTTTTTTAGCCTAACAAAAACCTGTTATTAAAATATTCCCATTTTAACAGGTTGTGTGTAGACGTCTTCTATCTATCGTAAATCTTGTTTAATTTTAAATTTGTCCCTGGATTTGATCTTAAACCATATTACAGTACGTTGAATTTTCACCTCAGAGAAATAAAATCTACACGCAGTTCATTTTAACCATCTGAATACGATTCCAAGATTCTTCAGCTTAACACTCAGGCTTTTAATTTACTCAGAAACAATATAAACATTACGCAGCGGTCTTTCTGTAATGTCATGTGGCGCTGTAAGGCAGCTTTCTCTTTCCGTATGATGAAATGAATAAATTAGACTTAATAAATACATCGAGCTCGGATCAGGGTTCCTTCTGAAAGCTTATTCGGTTATTATTCAGATAAAAAAAACAGGAAACAAGATTCCAGCTCAGCATCACAGTATCCGAAACTATAGATATTATTTATTTAAACCAGCACTAAGCTTTGTGAAATAGATATATCAAAATAATCCATTCATTCATTCATTTTCTACCGCTTATCCGAACTACCTCGGGTCACGGGGAGCCTGTGCCTAACTCAGGTGTCATCGGGCATCGAGGCAGGATACACCCTGGACGGAGTGCCAACCCATCACAGGGCACACACACAGTCTCATTCATTCACACACTCACACACTACGGACAGTTTTCCAGAGATGCCAATCAACCTACCATGCATGTCTTTGGACCGGGGGAGGAAACCGGAGTACCCGGAGGAAACCCCTGAAGCACAGGGAGAACATGCAAACTCCACACACACAAGGCGGAGGCGGGAATCAAACCCCCGACCCTGGTGGTGTGAGGCAAACGTGCTAACCACTAAGCCACCGTGCCCTCCATCAAAATAATGCCTTCTGTAAATATTTTTTTTTTATTTTACATATGTTTATTCTTGTGTTTTTAATAATATTTAAAGTGATTTTTTTTTATAAGTAAACATAATATTGTATGAATTGCTAGGTCATTATGCATATTCACAGACGTTGATACAACCTTCTCCTTACACATATAGTCTTATTGAATTTAATTCTATTTTCTGAAGTCACTGTGAATGAGTTGTTACCATAGAAACCATTCTAAACCGGAATAACTCATTTGTAATCAGTAAAATACAGTAAAAATAATCAGTAAAATAATATTGACCTGTTACTATAGAAACAATTATTCTTAGGACACGGTGGAAAGTTTCTATAATGATACAGTAGTTTTAACAAATTTATAATAAATGATAAGTGAATTAATGCAGTATATGGATAACTAATGATGAAACAGCTTGCGCAGCACAGCTGTGTGATATATCAGTGCATACATCACATAGACAAAAGTTTGTGCACCCCTAACCGTCACACCCATATTCAATTCAAATCAAATTTATTCGTGTGGTGCTTTTAACAATGAATATTATACAAAGATTAATATTATATTTATCCTCAATGAACAAGCCTGAGGTGACTGTGGTGAGGAAAAATTCCCTTAGATGGAAGAGGAAGAAACCTTGAGAGGAACCAGACTCAAAAGTGAACCTCATCCTCATCTGGGTGACACCGGAGGGTGTGATTATAAACTGTTATAAACATAAGAGTTTATTATGAATAATGTCCTTTCTACAGTAAGATACAGTCTGATAATTGATGAGGAAGATGTTGTCCTCAGAGACCACAAGAAGATGCATCTTCACTCCATATGTCTTCATAAAGCAGAATCCAACCGAAGCTACATCTCTAGATGTTTCAGGATCCTCACAGGGTTTGTCTCCTCTCACCGAAGGATGAACGCTTCATGACATGGAACACAACTACCTCTCTGGATGCCTCTGGATGGGTAGAAAAAGAGACGCAAGTGGAGATGAATTAGCGTAGCATACAGTGTGTGCCGGTTGAACATAAATCTCATGTCAGATTTAGTCCTGCTCTGGGAAAGCTTTAGAAAAGCATTATTGAGATTAGATGCTGATGTTCAGGATGTTGAGGAAACTCCGAAGGTGTTCAGTGGGGTCGAGTCAGAGGCAGAAGTACACTGTAGATGCACTTATGGATCCCAAAAAAAAAATGGCTGAAGCATTAGGAATACAAATTGCGCAAAATGTAATCCTCCAGACTCTCAGGCCAAGTGCTCCACAGACAATGCTCTGAAATCCTGTCTTGAAGGTCTCCTGTTCTTTTTTGCTCCACAAGCACCTACTTCAGCTTATAAACATTGTAAATATTTTCCCCCTCTTTTATCAATCATTATTATTCCATCCCCAAAGCTGCACTTCGATTGTACGTAGACTGCATGAGCAATCTACCGACCAGTGCGATGCAGAGGAGCTCCTGATTTCGCTACGACCACGGTGTTGGACGACAGATCAGAAGGTTGCGAGTTCCAAACCCAGAACCACCGATAAGGAATGTCACTGCTGGGCTCCTAATCAAGGCCCTTAACCCTTAATTGCTCAGTTTATATTATAAAATAAGATAAAAGCCTCTTTGTACCAGCTAAGAGAAATTATTAATAATGCTACAGCATATAGAGATATTCTGTAGAAAAAAACACATACAGTATGGGTCAGGTTTTAATTCTTATACTGTATCTCTCTGTGTTCTGTTCTATTTTATAGGTTTAGCCTCCTGTTTAATCCACAGACTTTCCTCATACATAAAAATCCAGGTAAAATAAATTATTCTGCTAACAGATAATTTAATGCAAATAAATGATAATGCTAACAATTGGCTAAACTGCTAACCAGCTAGCTAAATTTCACTGCAAATGTTAAATGACCTAAGAAGCTAGAAAATAAAAAGATAGTCAGATAAACATAGATACATTTTTCTATGCAAAACAGTTTGTGTCAAATGAACAAAGAGATATTGCAGGGATATATTTGAATAATCTGACTGACTAAACTATCTACAGTGATCCCTCGTTTATCGCGGTTAATGGGGACCGGAACCCCTCGCGATAGGTGAAAATCCGCAAAGTAGGATTGGCCCTACTGTAAGTTTGACCTTTTCACTGAAGGTCATCATCTTCCTCTTCCTCTTGGGCTCACTAGAGGAATCTTTCGCAGGGGCACGGCACTTAGGAGGCATCGTAAGGGCTTAACGAAAAGTTAATTTCGAACACAAAATGTTCTTGATTTGAGTCTATCCTGTTCTTTTAGTGCTCTTGACAGGATGAAGAAGACAAGATAGGTTGACCTGTATGTGAGATTACTCGCAGGACATTCAGTTTCTCTTTGCTCATGTACAGGCTTTCTGACCTTCAATGCTTGGATAAGAGTTGTGAGGAAGCAGCATTCTGGCATATCCCTATCTATGTTGATAAAACTTAGCCTTATCTCATACACCATAGCTTACTGTATTCCATTGCGTATATATTCTGTTCTGTCGCTAAGTTCTTTGAGCAGCTGTTTGGAATAAACCAGATTTGATTTCACTCGTGTGGTTTGTTCTCTCAGTGCTCCGGAGCGCTCCTATTGTTTTGCAGAGATAAAGGGACGTGGACAAGTGCGAGGAGGAATCTTTCTTACAGAGACACAGTCGACAGCGTGAACGAGATTGGCGAGAAACAACAAGGGAAGAAGTTGGGAGAGGATGCGATGATGCGCAGCCAATCAGCTCAGATCTCGTGCCGGGAACCAATCACGTGCCTTGTCTGAGTGCTCGTGGGTGTGTACAAAGCCTCTGAGAGAGTTTCTTTCTTTGTCTGGCATCCTGGGAAATTATTTTTATTTTTTGAAGAATATTTTTGAAAAATCAGCGATGCACCGAGGCCGCGAAACTTGAACCGCGAAACTTGAACTGCGAAACTTGAACCGCGAAGTAGGGAGGGATTACTGTAGTTGCACCAAGATATATATATTATACACACTGCTGAATTTGAGTGAAATTTTACATGGCGTTTTAAAGAAAACTTCAACACCATGAATCAATGAAGATGACTTTTTTTTGGCTTCCCTGTAAGATGTTAATCTTATGTTCTTCTGGTCATAAAGATGAATTCCTTCTGATTCTGTAAAACAACTGTTAGTCAGAGAAGGGACTTAAAAAGAACATCATTTTATCCGCGACCGAATCAGTTAAACGAGCATCTGCTTCGTTTAAAGAAATAGATGAATAATAATCAGAGATTTTACGCTGCAAAGTGGACCGTTTTTGATAAGATTACAATAAGACAGATGGCACATGTGGAGCTCATGTCAAGCACAGACTCCAGACAGAACGAGGACAGAGTGAGTGGATTTGTAAAGCTGTCACATCCAGGACGCTTAGTCCTCGCTATTTCAGACAGGAGGAAGAAATGGATATGTGGAATATCCCCGATTCGGCATGTGTCAGATGAAGGGGTGTACATAAAAACAAACAAAAAAAGCAGACAGAAAAAGACGGGTAAATCCAATATGGTGTCAAATAGGAAACAAGCCAGGTTCTGAACAACATCACCAGTAGCACCAGGTAAGGAATAAAACTTCTCCATGAAGGACTGAAATTCTGGTGAATTAAAGGGACTGTCATGATGGCTTTGACAATTCCCTGCTGGAACACCGGCAGGGGTTTGTTTATATTCTCTGTCATGTGTCTTTCTATGTGTTTTGTGCTGGGATGCACTTATTTCCAGAGATTTCAGAACAGCGTAACAGATATTGCGTCATCGGGTAGGCGTGGCCTATTTGATCATCTAACCCTAACCCTAACGGTTGTTTTTAGTTTGTTTATTTGTTTTCTAATATAAATCTACCTGTATGACCGTTTTGTCCTTCGTAGTATGCTCTTTTTTCTTTGAAACAGGGCATTTTTCCAAGACCTCTGGAAACACGCCCACTTTACTGTGTTTGTCGTGGGGAACGAAACCCCTGGAATTTAGTGCATCCCATTTTGTGCTTACAGTACGTATGTTTGCCCCACCCGATCCATATCCTGTTCCCGCCTCTGCACACCTGTTCCTCATATCTTGCTAATTACCCTCCATATTGTAGGAGATCCATGAGCAAACCTCTAACCACTTCCGGACCACCGTGTCACTTCTGCTTTAAGCCCACATTTACATTGTTAGTTCCACTACTTTACCAAGCCTTTTGTATTCCTTGTGTTGGTTCGTCATGTTTCTGACTCTTTGCCATGTTTATTCAGTTTCACGTTATTTGGTTATTCTGGTCTTTGGATTCTGATTTTTCTCTGTTTTTGCACTTCTGCCTGAACTGAAGAAGTTAATAAATCTGCAAATATATTCAACTGGATAATAGCCTTGTTCATTACACTCATACTCATACCTGGTCACTTCATGTGTGTTGTCTCTGATCTGATAGCTGTCTGATTTGTTAAAACTGTACCATTCACATCAGGCCACATAAACGCGTGTCGGCGAATCGGATATCGATCCGATCTTTCTACTAATTCTTTCTAAATGCTAGTATATTTGACCTCATTTCCGGGGTAATTGAAACAGAACACACTTTGGTGTATGCGGTTTTCAGAATGCGATCAAAAAGAAGACGGAAAAACTTGTTATGATGGTTATGCTACAAAAAACAGCGTTTACTGATTGCTGCATTTTCGCTGACGTCAGCAGCGTGTTTTAAGACCCAACGAGACGCCTGGGTGAAAGATCTGAGCCAGCACTGTTGGGAAAACATATTTGTTTCTGGCACGATGCACGACTCGTGAGTCACCTGCGAGTGACGTACTTCCGTGTGGGAGGAGTATAGCGCTGATGTATGTGGCTTTAACAACCACATTCATTTACACCTGTCCAGTTTCATCTGAAACGCATCCCAGACCACCTCCTGAAGGGGTTCGTACCATCGGATTTATATCCGTCTCCAAAACGTTTCGGAGGGCATTTAGACCTGGTCTTTTTACCATCGGATCACAGAAAACGCAGGAAGTGACCAGGTGTAAAAAAAAAAAAGCCCCTTATTTAAATGTGTTGTTTTGTGACTCCTCGTCATTTTGTGAGTCCTTGGTCTGGATTCTGCTCCCACAGATGCACCCACACCTGACAGGGACTGGGAAATGATAAACAGGGGAGATACGCATCATTTGGCGAGTCATGTGGTGCAGACTGGGAAATGGAGTTACAAACAAATTTAACTTGTGACACTGTGGAATTCTGGTCTCTTATCAAGCCTTGGCAATTTTGACAATTCCGAAATTCATTATCATTCTAATGGTTCATTTCAATTAGAAATCATACAGAAATTTAGAAAAGAAGTCTCCAGTGTCAGGGCTTGAAAACATCAGAAGTAAACCTGTATTATCCTGATATATTAAGTTCAAGAGAATGAATGAAAGAGATGCTGGTGAGGGAGCGAATGTTCTAGCTGCCGTAGCGTAAGTAAGAACAGGAACCTGTTCCGAGGATGTTCCTCGAATGGACCTATAAATAGATCAAAAGTAAAGTATTTATATTTTATTCAAAGGTAATCGATGGCAAATTGCTGGGGTGGAAAGATAATACCTCAGCACATGTTGAGACGGATGTGGTAGCCTAGTGGTTAAGGTGTTTGGTCTACTAATCACAGGACTGTCAAGTGTCACGCATTGAGAGTGACAGTCACGCATTGGGGTCTTTTCTCACGCTCTCCCGCCACACGTCGTATTTCTCACGCAGAAAAACTTACTATCTGTCATATATTTAAAAAGCCTGACACTTATCAGCCAATCAAAATAAGAGGCTACACACTAGCCAATCAGAAAATATCATGATTAAGATTTAACGCAACAACCAATGAAAAAAAAACATGTTCATTAGAGAGGGTATTTTCGATGGTCGGTTTGAACAAAAGCTCAACATGAAACAGCTCGTCTCTGGACGGGACATTGTCCTCAATCATGTCCCTAAACATGTCTGGGCTTTGTGCTGAACTGTTTTATATGGGAGCAACATTACACATGATAAAGTGGTCCAAAAAAGGTAACAAACACTTACAATAAACACCACCAGTCATAATCTCTCTCTCTCTCTCTCTCTCTCTCTCTCTCTCTCTCTCTCTCTCACACACACACACACACACACTCAAATTAATAAATGTAAATTAAACAAATACTTTGTATTTGGTAAAATTGCAGGCAGTGATCTGTTTTTTTTTTTGTTTTTTTTTTTGTATGGGGGTGTGGGGTGTTAGATAGGTCACGCTTGCTTGTCTTCAAAACTTGAGAGCCCTGTAATCAGGAGGTTGTGAGCTTAAATCCCAAGGCCACCAAGCTACCACTACTGGGCCCCTGAGCAAGGCCCTTAGTTGTGTAAAATGAGCTAAAAATTGAACTTGCTCCGGATAAAGCTGTCATTTTAAATATAAATGAGTTGTTAAAAGTAAATTAAATACAGGGTTATAAAAGAAGAATATGATTTGATTTGTATGACAAGATATTTTCTATTACTTATGCCATGAACTGTTCCTCTCTCTCTCTCTCTCTCTCTCTCTCTCTCTCTCTCTCTCTCTCTCTTTATATCTTATCTTATTTCCAACATTAAAAATATAGCCTGTAATATTTCCCTGGGCTCAGTGCTCACAATACCGCCGAAAGCTTCCATCAGTGAGACGTCTCCCATCGGTGCGCTGGCTGGAAATGTTTTTTAGGAAACAAATCTTTTATTCAGGTTCATTAGTGCAGCATTGATTTTCACTCTAGGTGGTGCACCAGAAGTGTTATTTAATATTTATGAATAAACCCTTACAGAGACATCTTGAATGATATTTAGTAAGAAAGAATAAGATTCTGAGCACAAGGAAGAAGGAATGTGTATAATTTTGAGTGAACGACGACGGATGATTAAGTTTGAGAGAAAGAAAGGAACGAGGGATCAGGAATGAAAGTTAGAGATGAATTAACATTTATTACGGGGAATTTTAGAGTTTTGCAAATTCTGAAAATGCATTAAGTGATCTTGTGAATGTCACTTTATGATACTTCAAATGAAGTACTCGTTAGCGTCAATGAAGCAAATAAGCAACATAATAAACATGGTAACGTATTTAACTTCTACTTTATACATATACACTACTGTTTTTAGAAGCTAATGTTGTGCTTTTTTTTTGACAAAAAAAAATAACGTTCAATATTTAACTCAATGCACTGTTCATGCACTGGAAGCATTTAAGAAGATCCAGAGCCAGATTTCTTTGCAAACATCAGAGCAGTAGTCGGCAGTGGTGGTTAAAGAGGTTAAGGCTCCGGGTTGTTGATTGTAGGATTTGGGTTCAAATGCCAAGCTTACATTGTTGGGCCCTTGGCTAAGGTTCTTAACCCTCACTGCTCCAAGGGTGCTACATCATGACTGACCCTGCGCTCTGATCCCAAACTCCAAAGTAGGGATATGTGAAGTAAGAATATCACTGTGCTGTAATGTAGATGTGACAAAAGTGTCCTTATGTAGCAGGTGTGCTTTTAAAACAGTAGTTTGGGATCCCACTTGCCATGACCATATACGGATTTTCTGGCAACCATGCTTCTTCCTAGTCTGCACGTGAGTTCACAGCACGTCCTGCGTTTATTTATTTAAAACACGTCCTGCCTGAACAAGTCCTAAAATATGCCCGCTCCTGTGTTGCACAGATTTAATAAATGAGGACATGGTAGCAAGGAGTTTATTCCACTACACAAGACACAGAGAGCACACCGCTACACTTACAATCCCATACATTGTATAGTATGTAGCATGGTGTTGGGAGCATCATGGTTTAACACTATGTTGGTTCTTCAAGATCTGAACAGCTCAAACTATTTTGTCACCTGTGGTTTATTAGAAGTTGATTGATGCAAGAAGAAAAAGCCAAATGCTTTAAGAACAAGTCAGAATGCAGAATATGGAACAGATAAGATAACTTAAAGGGTGCTATCCATTCAATAAATCCCAAAAAATTAGATGTTCAGAGACACTGTTGTGGTAATTTCTCATTAGGTCATCCAGCTACATTCAGAAATGATTAAGGGTTGAGGGTATTAACCGCTGAATGAGGTTCCTGGGTTCAGCTCTAATGCCCCTTTTCCACCGAGGCAGTTCGAGTGCTGGTTCGGAGCCTAATTTAGAACCAGTTCTTTCTGTTTTGACCGCCAAAGCACCGTCTCTGAACCAGGAAAAGTGGTTCTTAAGTAGCACCAAAACGTTGCTGGTCTAGACTTAAGAACCGCTTGTGGGCGGGGATAGGGCGGGGCTACTGTTAGCGCATTTGATTTACCACAATATGATACATTATCAGCACACGTGATAGTAGGTAGCTACATGCTAGGGCTAACTTTTTTCTGTTTTAATGATAAAATAACGTTATGTACTTTATCGATTACAACCTCCGTTTATACAGATTACACGGAGCCGCACGTACACGTTTTATTCGCCGCGTTTGGATGCCAATGTAGGTTCGCAAAGCCATGAGCATTAACAGTAAAGCAACATCCACCATTGTTGTTGTGTTTGTGTTTGCCGCTGCTGCACTAACGTCGCTGGGACACGTGACACGTATACAGTGACGTCACACTCGGCTCGGTGATGCTCTCTAGCCGGTGGAAAGGCAAACCGGTTCTTAGAAGGTTTGCCAGTGGAACCAACTTTGAACCAGCACTAGCGCTAGCTCTGAACCAGCACCCGGTTCTTTCTGGTGGAAAAGAGGCAGAGACACCTGATTCCTGGGCACTGTCTGAGAGGGTTTCTTTGGGTTCTCCTTTTTTCCCACCTCACAATAGCTGGCTGGTAGGTAGATTAGAATAGCAAACTATTTGGCAAAAAGTCTACTGTATGTAGACCTGACCATCACACCTAAACTTCTATAATTTGGAAGCACACATTTGTCTAGAATGACAATTTCCCTTCATCGGAAGCAATAGGCGAAAACATGTTCCAGAACGACAATGTTCCCGTGCAATAAAAGCCAGCTCGGTGAAGACATGGTGTGCTAAGCTTGATGAAGATGGAAGAGCTCAACCCCACAGAGCACTTTGGTGACAAACTAGAGCCTCTTCAACGTCCCAACATCGGTGTCCGATCTCCCTAACGCTCTGGTAGATAAATGAACACAAATCCCCACAGCCACAATCCAGCATCTTGTGGAAAGCAGAAGAAGAAGAAAAGAAGAAAAGACCGAAGCTTACTATTACTATCACACAAAACCCTATGAGTGTGATGACCAAGAGTGCACAAACATTACAGTAGGTCATGTATTGTAAATTCCCTTTAGTTGTGAATGAGTATGTGCTAGCATATACAGTATAACAGCTTGACAATCTATTTAGGATGTATTGTAACGTCACACCCAGTGTTTCAAGGATCCACGAAAACCTTGAACCCAATACAGATTGCGAATGTTGAGAATGAGACAGAAGGGAACAATATCTCATGATATCAGTGGCTTGGATTTAAGAAGTCTTTGCTTGCTAGCCTGCTTTTGATCACGAACCCCAGCAGCCTCTGAGAGAGACAGCAGAAGCGGTTTTATCTTCATCTGGTCACTCGATGGTGATAGATCAGCAGTTGTAATGTACAGTATGTGCACAGGATGTCTTCTGAGAGAAGAACGATAACTCGGCACATCTCTAGTCGATGAATTGGCTTCTTTGTTTACTTTTGTTAAACCATGACAAATACGGAGCAGCCTGGCCTTGACTCGGCGGTTTTCTGCCCGTCTGCTCAGTCAGCCAAGTGCACTTCATTTATTTCATGTGCCTTCAGGTGCCAAAATCTGTGAGCTTGCATTCTTTAAGTGAGATTAGTCTGGTGTATCCTGATGAGTCAAGCGTAATTTCTCAGCAGTGCAAAATCAAATCTATGTAAAATATATGTACCTTTGAGACAGGGAACCCACAAGACCTCTGAATGCGTGCTGGAGTATCAGGCATCAAATTCTGCAGAAATTCAGAATTTCAGATTTTCAGTCTGTAATGATTACCGAGATGGCACATTCGGACGGGACTAAAATCACCGAGAAGCTCTGGTAATAATTACTTTACCCCTCACGTCCCCACGTAGAACTACTCCTGTCCGAATAGTGCTAAAGAAACATCAGGATGTCCTACATAGACAATTAAAACAGGGACTAAACACAGAACAGGTGAACACAATCAGACAACAAAGTAATGACTGGACAGGAAGTGGAGACAGGACCAAGGGCGGTTCTAGGGTTTCATCTTTAGCGGGTTTTAGCCCTCAATGAGAATTTAAAAGAAGAAGAGTTTTATATTACATATTATATATTATATGACTACATAGTAAGCCAAAAGTTATGGTATTATTTAAAATGGCAAAAGTGGACACCAAAATTTTATGCATGATGTAATGATGCCAGTCTCCGATCAGATCAGTTCATGTATGTGTGCATTAAGTGTGTCAGATGAATGCAGTCATTAATAAACTAATATTCACAAGACAAAGACCACATCATTAAATGTTATTTTTATTTAGTATTGAATGGATTGTTTGCATTGATATGTTGTTTGTGCTACAACTCTGGTAATAAGAATAGTGACATTTCACTGCTTTCGGGTGCCGTCTTTGCGGCTTTCCGTCGATTAACGTCAAAGATAAACGCCTCCGAGTTTGCATGTTCTCCCCGTGCCTCGGGGGTTTCCTCCGGGTACTCCGGTTTCCTCCCCCGGTCCAAACACATGTCCGTAGTGTGTGAGTTAATGAGAGTGTGTGTGTGCCCTGTGATGGGTTGGCACTCCGTCCATGGGTGTATCCTGCCTCGATGCCCGATGACGCCCGAGATAGGCACAGGCTCCCCGTGACCCGAGAAGTTCGGATAAGCGGTAGGAAATGAATGAATCAATGAATGATAATATAATTATTATATTTATAGTTTTAGGGAGGCTGAGATCACAGAAATAAGTAAAACTTAATATAGACTAAAACCTATAAAATCAAAGAACAGCACTAAGAGCAGATGGGCTCTCCTCAGAAGGATCAGAAACTGTTTCTTATCGAACATCGCTCATGGGCTCCCTCATCTTTCCCTACATGTAAACAGCTGTAAATGGCATGTCTCCATTTCCAGTTCGCAAAATTGCTCTTTATTCTTTCTCCAGCCTTTTCATTCTATCGAACAGTGATTTCATCTGGAGAGAAAGTGCAGTCTTTATGAAATGTCATGTTGTGATAACTGCCTTTAATTCCGAGCAGTGAGTTGTGATCGCCGTACGTCCTTCAGACTTTTTTTGTTAAGTAAGAGGAGAATAAGCTGTTCTCTCATTGTAGAACTCAGAGGGTGTTTCTTTCGTGAGGTGAAAATCATACAACTTCAAGTTTCACATCAAATTATCTCGACAGATTTTCTGCTGAAATTCATTGTTTGCAGAAGTTAAATGTACTCAGACTCCAAAGGCATTGTTTGAGAAACGTGGCAAGAAAAGTAGAGTGATTTAAATAATGGATTGTTCAAAAAAAAGATTCTTCTGGTTTGGAAAATGCTTATTTATGGTTTGTTTACTGTGGCCTAGCCACATTTTAATTTATTTTATGAAATAAATTTCATTTTGGGGGGGACGGGGGACGGGGGACAGTGGCTTAGTGGTTAGTGTAGAGGGCCAAGAAATAAAGGGAAAGAAAAATAGACACCCCACAAAATAAAATTGTAGAGACAAACATTTTTTTGACATATACCGGATATTGTTCTGCGTATTATGGACTCATTAATATTGGATGTACCTTTAATTGGTCATTATCAATTGCCTCCTGTAGAGGGCGTTTAGCCTTTCTGAGATATAGAGGTTGCAGAGCTCAGGTCAGAATTCATTAAATATTGCAAGAGCTCACAGCACAAACGTCTGTTATTTCTCTGCAGGTGAGCAAAAATATGGTTTGTCAATCACTTAAAAATGACATTAAACGAGTTATGATGTTGTTGTTATGCATGATAGTACCGAGAAACGTCGGTTTAAAAAAGTTATTTTGTTAGTTTTGTTAAATTCACGATTAAATTGTTAAATACATGAACATATGTACAAAGAAACAGCAAAAGATAAGCTAAAATGGACACAAAAGGAGTTTGTTAATGTGTTTAAAGAGTTTTCTATATGGATGTTGAGTTTGAAAATGATTATATGCTAGTTTAATGTAAATTTGGTTCAGAGCCAAAATGGCGGTGTGTGTGTGTTTGAGCTAGAGCCAAAATGGCGGCGGCCATGTGATAAATAGCGTGAAACAAAATGGCGTGTTTAAAGCCTGGTTGATGAAAAGAGGTAATAGGCACATGCTTTGTTCATGATCATGAAAACTGTGAATATGTGAGTAAAGTAAATGGAAACAGTTGTGATTTAAATTACCATTTATAAATATTTATTGATATGATGCAATGTATTGTTCACATTGATGACTTATCGAGTTACTGGTACCAATATGGACTTTATTTGAAAAGAGAGACTTTATTTGAACTTATGGACTCTTGAAGACATAGTTGATTAGAAATGTATTTTCCTATTGTGTTATTTGTTTTTTTCGGAATCTGAATAGTTGTGATTCATGTTGACCTTATCTGAGAGAAAAGAGAAAGAAAGGTCAGAGTTCATTAAACATTGCAAGAGCTCACAGCGCAAACGTCTCTGTTATTTCTCTGCAGTGTTACACATTCAACTTGCCCCTCTGGGTTTCTCTGGCCTAGAGCGGGTAACATTAGCACGTTTGCCTCACACCTCAAGGGTTGGGGGTTCGATTCCCGCCTCCACCTTGTGTGTGTGGAGTTTGCATGTTCTCCCCGTGCCTCGGGGGTTTCCTCCGGGTACTCCGGTTTCCTCCCCCGGTCCAAAGACATGCATGGTAGGTTGATTGGCATCTCTGGGAAAATTGTCCGTAGTGTGTGAGTGTGTGAGTGAATGAGAGTGTGTGTGTGCCCTGTGATGGGTTGGCACTGCGTCCAGGGTGTATCCTGCCTCGATGCCCGATGACGCCTGAGATAGGCACAGGCTCCCCGTGACCCGAGAAGTTCGGATAAGCGGTAGAGAATGAATGAGTGAGTGAGTGAGAACTATCAAATCTCTAGCTGTCTCACTGGTTTTGCATCATCCTAATCCTACCTCCTATTAGCAATGCTCACACTTAGATATTTATTAAACATGGCTTTCTCTGAAGAGCCTCTAGCCAATCTTTGAGCATGACATATCTCATAAGCAAATAATAATTTCATGATTTTTATCCGAGTTAAAAGTGATGAAAAATTCCCAATCAGTACAAAGCGTGCGTCCTCTCCGTCCTGCCGACTTTCTATCCGTATAGCGATTACAGCCAGGCCCTTTCTTGAGAATCCTCCTGAGATAAAGGGTAAAAATTTCCCTTATATATGCTAATATATGCCTTTGTCCTTTACATGATTATGCTTGTGTGGCATTTTTGCTTGTTTGTTTATCTACAATCGTATTGTTCTTCCCTTCAGCTATGATAGACACATTTCTTTCCGTTAGTCGCCTGGGTTATGTATGTATGTGTGGGCGGAGCTATCGATACAGGGGTGGGACCCGTTTGGGTTAGGGGCATGTTTGTTTTGGTGATTTCAAATGTCAACATTGGCTTTCAAACATCGGAGACCCCACCTTTAACCAGAGTGCTAGCTGTAAAGCATGGAGCTCATGTGTAGCTGCTGTGATTTCATACAGCTAATCCACAAACAGCTCTAGTCTCATTATGAGGATTGTCTTCTGCTCCTGGTATGAAGAAAATTCTAAAGAATAATGTATATCTGTACAGTATATATTTATTTAGACTTTCAGAACCTTTAAATTTAAACCTTATCCTTTCTGCCCAGGTTAAGGTGAATTGAGCTGTATCAGGAGACGGGATTGCACCCAAGTGAAATAATCTAAGTGAGATTTCTGCATCTAACTAGTATGTTGCATCATTGTTTATTGCAGTAGTGTGATCTCTCTGTGTGTGTGTGTGTGTGTGTGTGTGTGTGTGTGTGTGTGTGTGTGTGTGTGTGGTGAGATTTCATAGAAATATGTACACAATATAGAGATGGCTATTAATGGAGAAACTCTACACAGTGAACTATTTCATTCATTCAACATTTTTTTTTTCACCAATTATATTGGTTTAACGCAGCTCATTTGCATATGGTGACGCCCAACAAAACTCCATAAAAGGTCAAGTCCATGGTCAGTTGCAAGCATGAAATCAGTGATCGGGTTTAAACAGAAAAGCCAAAGTGGAAGTGATTTGGACACTGAAAATAATGATAAGCATAAAAAACAAAGCTTCTGTGTCTAAAACATTTTACATTAATAATATATATATATATATATATATATATATATATTTTTTTTTTTCAAAATAGAATTTGTTTTATGCGCCTTAATTTCTGATTTATTTATTTTTTTCATTCCTAGCCAAAAATATTAATCCACAGATTTGTGCTAAATATCATGCTTTTATTCTAGCTGGTGAACTAGCATGAAGATGTGTTTTTGATCAAGACTCCAAAGCTTTCTTTAAGTTCTCTTATAAACGATTAAAACGATCTTAAGGTGCAGTAATCCGTGCTAACGCTATGATCAGAAATCGGTCAAGTACAAAACAAGTAAGAAGTTCATACAGTGGCCTCTGGTGGTCTGGAGGTGAATTGTGAACCGAGGTAACCCAGAAACTTGATGTTTCAGGATTTGAGGAGAATATGAAGCTTTTATCAGGATTTAAACAACATAGACATGATTTACAAAATATCTGCTCTAATCCAGTTGATACATGACTGGGAGACGCCGCTAAAAAGCAGAAATGAAATTAATTAACTTGAGGCATAGAAGCCTTTATTATCAGCACCTAAAGTACAGCGCAGAGGAACTCTTCTTTGCATATCCCAAATGAGGAAGTGAGGGTCAGAGTGTAGGGGCAGCTATCATACAGCACCCGCAGCACAGGGAGGGTTAAGGCCTCGCTTAATTGCCCACCTAGGGCAGCATGGCAGTTTTAGGGCTTAGACCCTGATCTTCCATCTACCAGCCCAGAGCCTTAACCACTTGAGCCACCACTGGCCCAATGTGGCTATACGGTTCCAGAGATTTTGCAACATTTATTCATTCATTCATTTCCTACCGCTTATCCGAACTTCTCGAACTTCACTAATGCTAACTAACTAGCTAATTAGCACAGGCTAATCAGAAAGGATTTTGAAGAGGATTACTTTGTTTGGTCCTAAAGAATGTTCTCTGACTTTTAACATTAGCCATTTATTATTAAGCTGAATGGATTTTTCTCACTCTCTCTCACTCACTCATTCATTTTGTACCGCTTATCCGAACTACCTCGGGTCACGGGGAGCCTGTGCCTCTCACAGGCGTCACGGGCATCGAGGCAGGATACACCCTGGACGGAGTGCCAAACCATCGCAGGGCGCACACACACTCTCATTCACTCACACACTACGGACAATTTCCCAGAGATGCCAATCAACCTACCATGCATGTCTTTGGACCGGGGGAGGAAACCGGAGTACCCGGAGGAAACCCCCGAGGCACGGGGAGAACATGCAAACTCCACACACACACAAGGCGGAGGCGGCATTTGAACCCCCAACCCTGGAGGTGTGAGGCAAACGTGCTAACCACTAAGCCACAGTGTGCCCCCCCGCCCAGATTTTGCAACATAAAATTATAAATTTTATGTATTTAAAAAAGTTTAAGCTTTAGTGGTTTAGGTAAAATAAGGTTGTTTTTGTCCTTGTGTTTGTCCTGGTGTTTTATCCAGTCTCGCAAGCAGCAATGAGTGTTAACCCTGCACTGTCTGGGGTGGGAATTGTTCCCATGGTGGGAGTGAAGGAGCCAGCCACTGGACCACCAGTATCAGCAAACGTCTATAGTAGGTTTGTTGAATTTATTGCTTTTGATAAATGTGGCATTTTAAGTACGTAGGTACCAGAATTTACAATGTTATGGAGCATAATTTTGTGTTGTAGAGTTATAACATCATGAATTTTTCATGCTTTTCCACATCTAATTCTACCCCGTGTGCTTAAAGGCAGAAATGTTGTTGGATTACACAGTTTTCCGCTTGAATAAAGGTCAAGTTAAAGGCCAAACTTCACCATCTATATTTATTTCCTCTCGGATGCCGCGACGAGACTCTTGAGTGTGTGCAGGAGATAAATTCAGATAAGTTCTCACAGCCTCCAGTGCATCAGGAACATTTCCCCAAAAACTACCTCTTCCTCTTCACTGCGTCTCAGAAAAGATAAACATGATGAACGAATGTGGGAAAGATTCCAGGCTCGTGTTTTTTTTTTTTTTTTTTTTTTTGACGGACAAATAAACGTCGTGATACTTATTTATCGGTGGCGTAACAGTTTTTGCTTAGCCTCATGTTTTAACCCACGGAGTGTGAAGGAGATTTTAGAAGTCAAGCACAATTGCGCCGAATGTAATTATAAAAGCTACGGTTCAGTTCGCGATCATCAGAAATTCAGAACTCGAACTCGCCTCGGCTTCTTTCTCGCTATTGTTTACTTCACGCTTGGGCTGATTTTTAATTCAGAAAAAATGGAAATGTGATCACAAAATAAACGGACAGTAAATAAATGTGCTGAGAAGACACACCGAGGGCAAAAGTGGAGGAAAGATACGACTCTATTACACTCTGTGAAGAAAGTTTTAACGTTTTGGTCCTTAAACCATGAAATTAAATTACATTTTGAAGAAATAAAAACAAAAAGAAATTTATATTCTTATGTTTATTTACATTTATGGCATTTAGCAGACACCCTTAGTGACTTACAACTGAGAGTTAAGGGCCTTGCACAGGGGCCCAGCAGTGCCAGCTTGGTGGACCTGGGGGTTCAAACCCATGACCTTCCAATCAGTAGCCCAACACCTTAACCACTGAGCTACCACAGAGATGTGTTCTTACCTCCACCGTATGCACATTAATAATAATAATAATAATAATAATAATAATAATAATAATACATTGCATAATATTTCAGCTTAATTCAAACAGACACAGCTCATTTGCATATGGTGACACCCACAAAACTCCATAAAAGGTCGAGTATACAGTCAGCTGCGAGCTGAAACGAGTGATCGAGACAAAACAGAAGTTATTTAGCCCGGAAATGAATGATGAGTATTAAGTTTAACGTGTAAATTACTGAAAATGTTATCAAGCTTGGGAGAAGTTAAGAAAACTAAATGAATATTCTTAGAATCATTTATTTCATCAGCTTTAACAATTCATTTTATTTGTCTCAGATCATAGACTTGTGTTGGATCGATAATATAAAACTATTGCTTACTATTTGGTTATACTGTACATCAAGGGCTCATATTAGGGTTAGAGGGCTTTGCCTATGATACTATGACTCACATTTAAATGACAAAATAACTCTAAATAACAAAAGTGTATTAATACATTTATGATGTAAACTTACATTTTATTGACTAAAAGTATTTCATTTGATCAGAATTACAAACTGACATTCAGACTGTTACATTATTAACTCACTAACTCTTAAATGAATGAATGAATGATGACCGACTGATGCCAGTATATTAAAAACATTCTGACCGAAACAGGGACTGTTCAACAGATCGACACGTACGTTTTAAAACTGCGTACAGAGGAATGAGAGTGTAACATAAGTTTTTTGTACAGGTAATTCTTATACTTTAATTAATCAGAATTTGTTCTCTGCATTTGACCCATCCAAAGTGCACACACACAGCAGTAAACACACACACGGAGCAGTGGGCAGCCATTTTTATGCTGCGGTGCCCGGGGAGGTGCCTTGCTCAAGGGCACCTTGGTCGTGGCCAGCCCGAGACTCAAACCCAGAACCTTAGGATTACGAGTCAGACTCTCTAACCATTAGGCCACGACTTGCCCCTCGACTTATGCTGTAATCAGTCTTCAAATAACCAGTGGCTTTTGAGAGTAAACCCCCAAAGCTTTACCCTCGCAATGCCACTGTAATATGTGTGTGTGTGTGTGTGAGCGTGTCTGTGTGTGTGTGTAGATATAGTAGATAAGAGTTTATGACTTTGCATAATAGCATGATGTCATATAATATAACACAATGCTAAAGTATAGAATGTACTGGATCAAGTTCTATTCTATGTGTCACTACAAAATGAGCGTGAAAGCAATTTTATTGAAATAATCTAGTGATGAGGGGCATGGTGGCTTAGTGGTTAGCATGTTTGCCTCACACCTCCAGGGTTGGGGGTTCGATTCCCGCCTCCGCCTTGTGTGTGTGTGTGTGGAGTTTGCATGTTCTCCCCGTGCCTCGGGGGTTTCCTCCGGGTACTCCGGTTTCCTCCCCGGTCCAAAGACATGCATGGTAGGTTGATTGGCATCTCTGGAAAATTGTCCGCAGTGTGTGAGTGTGTGTGTGCCCTGTGATGGGTTGGCACTCCGTCCGGGGTGTATCCTGCCTCGATGCCCGATGACGCCTGAGATTTGGATAAGCGGTATAAAATGAGTGAGTGAGAGTGAGTAATCTAGTGATGAATACAGTGATTGTGTTAAAATGAAAGACAAACATTTGTTTTTGTTCATTTCTTTCATTTTTACATTTCTTTTTATATGTTCTTATATCTGATAAGTACTTGATGATAAAACCCATTTTCGGAAGTTTGTAATAAAAAAAAACAGATCTCTGACTAAACTACTATCATAGTCTACATAAACGGCTATGGTCGGGAAAGCAGGTCGACGAGGATACAGAACAAACGGCTCAGGAACAAAACCGAGTCAGCACACAGGAGAGTTTTCATAGGAACCTGCTTCAAGAGCAAAACTGAAAGCAGGTCAACAAACATGATGGGAATAACTTGACAGAGGCGGAGAATGGACATCGATCAAAACAAAAACACGTGTTAAAAAAACACGAGTAAACAAATAAGGTACAAGACAGAATAAAAACTGGAAGTGAAACCGTGCTCCAGGTTGCTGTGTGCATTACAGGCCACCGGATTCATCACAGGTGTATTTAAAGATAAGGTTTAATATAAACTGACCTGTTACGCTATTGCTTGACGCTGACCTGTTACGCTATTGCTTTGCTATCTTCTTATAGCCTTCGAATGCTTTGTGAGCGTCAACTATTTTCAGTTTTCTAGACAACTGCTTAGAAGATCCCATAGTGCTGATTGTTGGGGCAAGGTCAGATGAGTCTGGGCATTTAAAACCTTTGAGAATGATATCACCTGGTCTTTCTAGATGATGATTGAGAACAATCCATGACACTGTCAGGTCTCAGCTTTCCAAAGGGGGGTGGTGCATGCTATAAACTCTGCGGGGTGCCCAAACTTTTGCAGACACCTTTTTTTTTTTTTTTTTTCTGTTATTTTGAAAGTGTAAATGATGGAAATAAAATCTAACTTTTTTTGACAGATTATAAGAATGTTTAATCTGTAATTTGGTAATTTGAGATTTTTCCATCTTTTCTTGGCTTCTTTATGCACATTAATTACCTGGGGTTAAATTTCAAACTTTCGAGCCACGCTGTAGTTCCTCAGGAGGTTTTGGTCACACAATTCCACTGGACTATATTATTTACACGGACATTATTTACATTATTTACACTGACATTATTTACATTATTTACACTGACATTATTTACAGACATTTACACAGACATTGATTACACTGACATTATTTACAGACATTTACACAGACATTATTTACGGACATTATTTACGGACATTATTTACGGACATTATTTACATTATTTACACTGACATTATTTACACAGACATTATTTACAGACATTTACACAGACATTTACACAGACATTTACACAGACATTATTTACGGACATTATTTACATTATTTACACTGACATTATTTACATTGAAATTTATTTACATTATTTACATTGACATTATTTACATTATTTACACTGACATTATTTACACTGACATTATTTACAGACATTATTTACATTATTTACACAGACATTATTTACAGACATTTACACTGACATTATTTACAGACATTTACACAGACATTGATTACACTGACATTATTTACAGACATTTACACAGACATTATTTACGGACATTATTTACGGACATTATTTACGGACATTATTTACAGACATTATTTACATTATTTACACAGACATTATTTACATTGACATTATTTACATTATTTACACTGACATTATTTACATTGACATTATTTACATTATTTACATTGACATTATTTACACAGACATTATTTACAGACATTATTTACATTATTTACACAGACATTATTTACACTGACATTATTTACACTGACATTATTTACACTGACATTATTTACAGACATTATTTACATTATTTACACTGACATTATTTACACTGACATTATTTACATTATTTACACTGACATTATTTACAGACATTATTTACATTATTTACACTGACATTATTTACACTGACATTATTTACATTATTTACACTGACATTATTTACAGACATTATTTACATTATTTACACTGACATTATTTACAGACATTATTTACATTATTTACACTGACATTATTTACACTGACTGAGGATGAGGTTCACTTCTGTGTTTGGTTCCTCTCATCTCAGGGAGTTTTTCTTCACCACCGTCACCTCAGGCTTGTTCATTAGGATAAATGTTAGAGATAAATAATAACTTCATTTTGAATTTTAAACTTTAAAATCTAAACTGTTTCTATACTTTGAGTTTAGCTGAATTGTGAAAATTGCTATACAAATAAATGAAATTGAATTGAATGAAATGATCGTGAACTAAAGAGACATCAGTAGAATGATCCCTTCTTCATGCAAAGCAATTAGCATGAGCATTATCATGATCGTGTCTAAACTCTGTACCGACTGGAACAGGAAATGATCGGTTTCAGCCACTGCTCTCTGTAAAGGTGAAATATCCTCCATTAGAGAAGAAATCTGCGTCTAAAACCATCTGTAAGCGCGTGTGAGCGTCAGTCCTCAAGCCCCTCATCATGCACCACACTATATTTCAATAGCACATTGATTGAGCAAGATTAGGCCTTTGTGAGTTTTCTGTATTAAAAGATGTCAATCTGCTGTGTGGATTCATGTCAGCTGCGCTGCCCAGCTGTGTGGGCTCGAGAGAAACTCGCCTCATTTAGGACCAAGCCAGAGCCTTTGCACCAAATACTTACTGCTTACTGTGGAGCTGCAGTCATTTCCCCCTGGCCAGGATCTGAGAACTAAGTGCATTTAAGAGCTGCCGGAAAACGGGATTTCAAACAAACACACACACACAAAACATACACACACAAAAAACATACACGCACATAAAAGCACACACATAAAAACATACAAAAACAAAGACACACACACAAAACACACACACAAAAACACACATACACACACAGCTTACACACTTAAATACATATACAAACACACACACAACATACAAAAACACACAGCTTACACACAAAACATGCACACACAAAACACACACATCAAAACATACACAAACACAAAAACAAATATACATGCACAATACACACACACACATAAAAACACACACACAAACATACAAACACACACACAGCATACACACAATAAACACAAACAAGAACATACACAAACAAAAACATACACACACAAAAACACACACATCAATACATACATACACACAAACACAAAGCACACACACAAAAACAAATACACACACATACAAAAAACCACACACAACATACACACAAAACACACATAAAAAATATACATATACACAAAAAACACACATAAAACACACACAAAACACATAAAAACATACATACACACGAAAAACAGACACAAAAAACGCACGCACATAAAAAATATACACATAACACACACATAAAAACATACACACACAAAACACACAAAAAACAAATACACACACACAAAACATACACACCTAAAAACATATACACAAAAACACGCACACAGAAAACAAACAAAACTCAAATAAAACAAAGAACAAAAAGACAGTTAAATGAGACCGTGAACTCAGAAGGACCCAAACATTAAACACGGCCCTTAACTTAAAAACTCAGAGCTCAAAGTAACTCCCACTCGTAATTACGACTTACATTGTTCATGTGCATTACACTCGTAAAGACGATCATTCCAGCATGACTTAATGACCTGCTGATATATTCTGTACAATAAAGCAAAAAAAAATCATTCTGATAAGCTTTGAAATTTCAAGTGGCACTTTAGGCTATTTTGGAAAAGCTTGCTGAGGTCATCGTTAATTACAGTCATCGCCTCAGAGCTGAGGCAAGATGTGAAGAAACAGAAATCCGGGTATTTTTTGCACTATGTTATTAACCTTATTTATCCGTTTGAGCAGAAACGAAGGCCAGGCTAATTTCCAGTCTTCACTACACTCTCACATTATCAGAGCTGCTAGGATTCTCTATTCTCTCACATCATCAGTGTCTCTTTGAGGCTTTCTTCTGGGACAAAGGCTGACTTGAAATTCATTTCGTTATGAATATTGATAAAACACATTGATTAAAGCTGGAAACTTGGACGAATTGAGCATGTAGCGCTAAATAAATCTAGCCCTCTCTGATACGGCTAGCTCCACCACCGCTGTTTGATTAGCCCATAGGAACCTTTTGGCATCAATTAAGTTTTTTCTCTTTTAATACATTATACTTTTATAACATTGGGGCAAGTCGTGGCCTAATGGTTAGAGAGTCTGACTCGTAATCCTAAGGTTGTGGGTTCGAGTCTCGGGCCGGCCACGACTGAGGTGCCCTTGAGCAAGGCACCGAACCCCCCAACTGCTTCCCGGGTGCCGCAGCATAAATGGCTGCCCACTGCTCTGTGTGTGTGTGTGTGTGTGTGTTCATGGTGTGTGTGTGTGTGTGTGTGCACTTTGGATGGGTTAAATGCAGAGAACGAATTCTGAGTATGGGTCACCGTACTTAGCCGTATGTCACGTCACTTTCACTTTATTACTGTATGTTTTTATACAATATTTGTCATTTTATAAAAACAGGTACTGAACATTTTTCATATTCAAAACACATAAACAAAACAACCGGAGTGGAATTTTGCGAGCTGTGACAGATTAATGGGATTTCAATAAATTTAAATGGGAAAAATAGCAAATTGCAATTTGAGATATGAGCAAGGTCACGGAACGAATTAAACTCGTATCTCAAGGTATTACTGTGTGTGTGTGTGTGTGTGTGTGTGTATATGTATATGTGTATATATATATATGTATATATATATATATATATATATATATATATATATTTAGGGCATTTGGCAGACACCATTATCCAGAGTGGGTTGAGGGCCTTGCTCAGGGGCCCAGTGGATACAGATATATTTGCTCGCTGTGCTCGTTACCTCTCTCGGTTTATAAACTCTTTCACTGTCTCGGTTTATAAACTCTTTCACTGTTTCACTCGTTCTGATGTTTTCCTTTATGAACTTTATGAAAAGTTGGCTGGAAAGATAAAATAATGGAGAAAAGAAGAAAAAAAAAGCCTTGAGGGGGTTTTGGATGAACATTCAGGAAGATCAACCATCAGCATTGAGAGTCCTGGTTTTGGTCCAGTGGGAAGAAAGGGAACATTTTTGACATTTAGTGCAGAGCTAAATCTTTCTGTAGATCAGACACATCCTCACACACACACACACACACACACACACACACACACACACACACAAACACACACAAACCCATCTGGAGCTCGAGAATATTGGCACTGGCTTTCGAAATTAAAAACTTTTAATGTGTCTTCGCAGAGTAAACAATATGAGTTTTGCCCCCAGCGTTACATCTGCAGCCCACCGTGTGATAAATCTCCTGATGAGATGACCAGGTTGCTTCCTCGAAAAATATTTAAACAGCGAAGACATACTCGTGTAAAAGCAGTGTATGTTTCCGCTGCTACAAACTGGTGGGTTTGACCGGCAGATGCCTGGCTGAGACGCCTCATCGCCCGGCTACAATAACGTTTGTTCTAACGAATATTTATTAAACACAACTTTATTTTAGATTTATACTGTGTGCTAAGAGCCGCTAACTGATATCGTTAGTTATTTTTATCTAGTAGCTAATATTTCTGCGACTTCTTTCACATGCTACTGTACATTATATTATAACAATTTCATTAGGCTGCTAATCTACTGCTAGACCATGTAGCACAATGGCTAGTAAACACACAGAAGAAGCTTTGCTGAACAACTCTTTCACATTTATTGCTAAGCATCATTGCGTAACGACATGCCGGTTTCAATAGTTTGAACGATAAGTGAGTAAAACGTCCGGCGGAAGTCACAGCGAACGTCGACTGGGTAAGAATATGTTAAAATCATCACTACGAAGCTCTGTGCACTTTCATTTGGCCTCATCTAGAGTGACTGACATGAAGGTCCTGGGATTTGAACTCATATCCATTAAATTGACAGCCCATACCTTAACCAATGAGCTACCACTTCCTTACATTTCCAACAAACAGGAAAACCAACCAGGTGAAGCTTACTTTGTGGCTTATAGAAGAGCGACAGACCTAAAGTTAAGGCAGACAAGAAGAGCTCAGGTGCTGCTACTCTGGTTAGCCTCATACTAATGCTAGTACTTCTAATGACGATGATGACCATCATCATTATCATCATTCTCTTTCTTACTACTTCATTTATTAGGCTTCCAGCCGTGAGATGTCGCTTGCAGTCTGTATAACATTTACATGCTGATAACACGATGCTGATGCTAAAACCCAAGATTTATGGGGCAACACATTCAGAATTTAACTCTCCAGATGCACTAAATTATTTTCCATGTCCTTAAAGGTGGGGTCTCCGATTTTTGAAAGCCAATGTTGACATATAATATCACCAAAACAAACACGCCCCTAACCCAAACGGGTCCCACCCCTGTATCGATAGCTCCGCCCACACATACATACGTAACCCAGGCGACTAACAGAAAGAAATGTGTCTTTATCATAGCTGAAGGGAAGAACAATAAGATTGTAGATAAACAAACAAGCAAAAATGCCACACAAGCATAATGATGTAAAGGACAAAGGCATATATTAGTTCTGTGTAACAAAGCAAAACCAACGTTACTCACCTATCGAGAAGGAAAAAAGCGCCTCGGCGTCTTAAGTAAAGTCGGCCACATATTCACAGGTCGGAGTTTCCCGAGTCGATAACTCCTGAGCTAAACGCTGTTACTACACAAAACGCGGTTGTAGCTGCCTCTCTACATTACTACGATAGAAAAGAGGTGTTATTTGTGTAGTAACAGCGTTTAGCTCAGGAGTTATTGACTCGGGAAACTCCAACCTGTGAATATGTGGCCGACTTCCTGCTCCTTCAGTTCTCTCCAGCGCTGGAAAGCTGATCCTATATTAACACGTCCTACTTCTTGCCTTATCGTAAGTCTTTCTTCTCTTTCTTTCTTTGTTTTTATCCTCCATGTCAATGTTAAAACCGCTTTCTGCTAATGTCACACCTGTGCACTGAACACTCTCTCCGCCATATATTGACAAGACACGCCCCTTTCTGCTCATTGACTCATTGGCTATTGGTTTGTTTTGATTTTCGGCCCGACTCAGTTTTCTGAAGCATTTCTCAAAAAGCGGAGACCCCACCTTTAAGCAACAGAACTGACAGTGGTGATATCTAATTTCCAGTGAGCCCTTTAAACTGGCCTTACTGTCACAAGCAGGTAAATCAATAATACACCTAAATACACTTTAATTATACACAGAAACTAATTTAAAAAAATATTAAATATTATTCTCCTTTGTTGGGGGCACGGTGGCTTAGTGGTTAGCACATTCGCCTCACACCTCCAGGGTTGGGGGTTCGATTCCTGCCTCCGCCTTGTGTGTGTGGAGTTTGCATGTTCTCCCCGTTCTCGGGGGTTTCCTCCGGGTACTCCGGTTTCCTCCCCCGGTCCAAAGACATGCATGGTAGGTTGATTGGCATCTCTGGAAAATTGTCCGTAGTGTGTGTGTGTGTGTGTGTGTGAGTGAATGAGAGTGTGTGTGTGCCCTGTGATGGGTTGGCACTCCGTCCAGGGTGTATCCTGCCTCGATGCCCGATGACGCCTGAGATAGGCACAGGCTCCCCGTGACCCGAGGTAGTTCGGATAAGCGGTAGAAAATGACTGAATGAATTCTCCTTTGTTAAGGAAGGGGAGGGTATGTTGTCTGTTGGCTTTATGAGCTTGTCGAAGCTTGATTTCAGATCTTGCTACCAATTAATGACTAGCGACGCCACAGCGTAACAGAATTGACTATTTTCTTTTTTTAAATATCCCATCTTTAACCCATTTAACATCTACACTAGTGTAATAAAAATGAGACAATATCAATTACTAGAAACAAACAAATGATGTGTTTTTTAGTGGTTGAGGATAAATGTGAGCTGAATTTTCTAGTATTTTAGATAAAAACAGAAATCAATACTCAGAACTACACATTTCTGAGTGTGTACTTTTTATATGAGCTTCATATTAAACACCACTGTAGTGTAACATGAGATAGATTGAATACTGACACATTCAAAATAAAAGATGACCCTGTACTCTGAAAGTGGTAGCCTAGTGGTTAAGGCGTTGGGCTACCAATCAGAAGGTTGCGAGTTCGATTCCCACATCCACCAAACTGCCACTGCTGGGCCCCTGAGCAAGGCCTTTAACCCTCAATTGCTCAGTTGTATAAAAATGAGATAAAATGGAAGCTGCTTATTGCTAGCATTAAGAAAAAAAGAACGTGAGTCAATAATCCA
Source organism: Tachysurus fulvidraco (assembly GCF_022655615.1). Lineage (NCBI taxonomy): Eukaryota > Metazoa > Chordata > Actinopteri > Siluriformes > Bagridae > Tachysurus > Tachysurus fulvidraco. The sequence continues at coordinate 3,217,482 of NC_062523.1, read as the reverse complement.
AAACACTGCTAATGTTTTTGTGTAACCATGTTGGGAATGAACCACACCGACGAGCAATATTTGTCTTAGCCAGCCGTGATGAAAAATCCAGCTTGGTCTGATTAACTACCAGTTAAAGAGTTAGTCAAACTGGTAGACTGCTGTTGGCAGATGAGTTATTGAATTAGCATTATTAGCTAATGCTGTAGTGTAGGCTTTTAATAAATAAGGCAATTTGTCATGGCACCTGCTTGGGTCACAGGATGATAGCACTATTACACTATGTGGTAGATTTTCTCCTTTCCGAAAACATTTACAAAAAATAAATACAAATCATATCAGTATTTTTCCCTCCAGCTTTTCACTATAAAGCCTTGAAACAGCTCCAGATTGCAAATGCAAGGAAACACAGCAATTTCACATCCGTTTGTAGTCTCAAGAAGTGTGACATTTATTCTGCCAGATCTTAGAGACACACAGAGCTCCAAAGCTCTGAGATGGAAGCCTGGGAGTAACATCAAATAGCTGTAACACACACACGGACACACACACACACATACACACATATATACAAACACACACACACACACACACATACATACAGACACACACACACATACACACACGCACATACATACACACATACACATACATACACACATACACATACATAAACACACACACATCCATAAACACATACACACACTCAGACACATACATACACACACACACACACACATACACCCACACGCACACACATACATACTGTACACATACACACACACGCACACATACACACACACATATGCACACACACACACATACACAAACATACACACATACACACACACACAAACAAATGAAAGATGACCATGTAAGGTCAAATATATTTTTCTAAGCATGCATAACAAAAGAAAAAAAAAGCAAGAAATTCAGACATAAGTTTCTCTATTAAAAGTCTGCGTTCGACTTCTGAAAACAAAGCAGAGTCCCTGAACCTGCACTAATGAGCATCAGGCCGATTTTTCAGCATCCGTGGCCTCACGCTTTAATGAAATCAGACCACAAGCCTTTAATTTACTTTCTCTACCAGGAAGAACGGACGTGAGGATCAACAGTCGAACCGAGCGAGCCGTCGAAACCGAGACCGAACGCATCCTTGGGTCAATATTTAATATTCCAAACGTTTTCAACATAACACAGGAAGACTCGTTTCCCTGTGATCAAGGCTTTGGACCCATAAAGGTCAATCAATCAAAAAAAAAAAAAAAAGAGAGAGAGAGAGATGAATTATGCATAGCTCGTGTCTTAGAAAGGCTTTAATCAGGAATCCAACACATCAGCAGCTTCTCACTCAAAATCTGCTTCAAAATATAAAAAAAGTATAAATAAAAATCTCTCTTCCGGTAATGAGACACTTCAGATCTTATGGATGGGAATCAGTGCAAATAGATGATTAGTTGTGTAATGTATTAAAAAGAAATCTCACTGATATTCTGTGCTATAAAAAGTCAGGTATAAACAGTTACGGTTGCCCTTGAAACTCCGAGACAGTCAGGAACAGATGCTACGCTGATTAGAATTGATTATAAACTACGTCAGACATTAACCTTGTTAAGTCGATTGGCTTGACGATTATTGTTCAGGATCATCATCAGCACTTCATCATCATCATCATCACCACTCAATACACAGCAGAGTTCTTTTATATATATATATATATATATATATATATATATATGACACCTGAAACCTTGTACACAGAGAATTGTTATCATTAATGATAATGAATCAATTAATAATAATTATTGAGTATTATTATTGATCATATGAGTAATAGTCGAAGATGTAGCACTTAGTAGTAAGTAGCAGAAGTCAGAGGCGTCGTAGAAGTAAATGGTTGTAGAAATTATATCCGGAGAAGTAGCAATATTGGGAAGTAGTAGAAATAGAAAAGAAATAGAAGTCGTAGTAGTAGGTGTAGTAGTAAGTATACAGTATTCATTGAATAAATATAATAGCTGTAGAAGTTATAGTTGTTTTAGTCAAAGCTAGTCAAAAACTAGAAGTCCTAGAAGTTGTAGCGGTATGAGAAGGTACAGTAGCAGTAGTAATAGACATAGACGTGGTAGGTGAGTTGACGTAGTAAGTACAGTAGTAGAAGTCAGATATGTAGTAGAAATAAAGAGATGTAGAAGTTGTAGCAGTGGCTGAAGAAGTAGTAGTAGAAGAGTCAGTAGAAGTAGCAGCAGTAGTAGAAGGTGAGACGGCAGAATAATAAGAAGAGTGAGTAGCAGTAGAAAAAGAGGCAGTAGCAGTAGAAGAAGGTTAGTAGAAGTAGAAGAAGAGTCAGTAGGGGTAGAAGCAGAGTCGGGATCGGTAGAAGAAGAGTCGGTAGCGGTAGAAGAAGAGTCGGTAGCGGTAGAAGAAGAGTCGGTAGCGGTAGAAGAAGAGTCAGTAGCGGTAGAAGAAGAGTCGGTAGCGGTAGAAGAAGAGTCGAGTCGGGATCGGTAGAAGAAGAGTCGAGTCGGGATCGGTAGAAGAAGAGTCGAGTCGGGATCGGTAGAAGAAGAGTCGAGTCGGGATCGGTAGAAGAAGAGTCGAGTCGGGATCGGTAGAAGAAGAGGGGATCGGTAGAAGAAGAGTCGAGTCGGGATCGGTAGAAGAAGAGTCGGGATCGGTAGAAGAAGAGTCGAGTCGGGATCAGTAGAAGAAGAGTCGGGATCGGTAGAAGAAGAGTCGAGTCGGGATCGGTAGAAGAAGAGTCGAGTCGGGATCGGTAGAAGAAGAGTCGAGTCGGGATCGGTAGAAGAAGAGTCGGGATCGGTAGAAGAAGAGTCGGGATCAGTAGAAGAAGAGTCAGTAGCAGTCATGGTCACAGGGGAGTAATTAATTATATTATTAATGATATTAATAGTGTTCATTTTTTCAGCTTTAACTGCTCTTTCTTTTTTTAAAAGCCGAGCTGTCTGAGATTTCGGGGGAAAATCGAGAGTTTCAGAAAGCGCTGAGAATTTTCTGTTTGTTTTGACTTCCGCAGAAATCTTCCCTCTTTACTAGTTTACTGAAAGAGTGAAGAACGAGGCTCAGGTAAAGGTGAAGAAAACAACGTGGTCCTAAACATGTTACTGAGCTGTAATTATACAGATAAATAAAGATACGGAGTTCAACTGATCGGGGAAATATTACTGGTCATTTTTATGCTGATTAATATATTAGACACAACATTAACATTTATAAAATATAAATTAAATATGAGATAAAAACAGGTTGTAGATATAAATACAAAAATATAATAATAATAATAATAATAATAATAATAATAATAATAATAATAATAATAATAAATAATAATAAATAAGTAAAATAGTTTGCAAAGTGGCATCATAATAATATTCCTGACATAATCCGGGGAAGAATTTAACAAACAAACAAACAAATGAATGAATAAATAGAAGCCAGATGTCAAGATTGTACATGTTTTGCAGCTTTTGCTGGAACTGCTGCACTGAATGGTGTGTGTGTGTGTGTGTGTGTGTGTGTGTGTGTGTGTGTGTGTGTGTCTATACAAGTGTGTTTGTGCATGCATGTGTGTGTGTATCTGTATGTGTGTGTCTATACAAGTGTGTGTGCATGCGTGTGTGTGTGTGTATCTGTATGTGTGTATGTGTGTGTGTCTATACAAGTGTGTGTGTGCATGCATGTGTGTGTGTGTGTCTATACAAGTGTGTGTGTGCATGCATGTGTGTGTGTGTGTCTGTATGTGTGTGTGCGTGTGTGTATGTGCGTGTGTGTGTGTGTGTGTGTGTGTGTATGGGTGTATATGTGTTTTTGTGCTTGTGTGTGTGTGTGTGTGTGAATGAAGACACACACATCCTGGTGACAGTTTCTCCGTCCTGTCACATGACCATGTTCTGTCTAGGTCTCTGATCCATTACGAGATACGAAAGCAGCTCAGATCTGATGCAAGTTCTAAATGTTTTCTGTGTCCCACTAAAGCAGCAGCAGTGTTGAGGTAAGAGCCCAAGACAGAAACAAATACGTTTAAGAGCTCAGGGACGCAGCCGAAGTGCCACATCACACGAGGACACGGAGACTGTTACACAGAGACAAACGCTGAGAGCTGAAAAGTAATTCAGAGATAAATCCAGCATGTCAGGACAATCTGGCACAAAGAGGAGAAGAATAGAGCAGGAAATAAGATTAACTTCAGTATAATGCACATCAAAATGAGGAGTCTGATGTCCTCAAACAAAGGAAGGGAAACAAAGCTGAGAGCAAAATGCTACGTTTAAATAATGTCATCAGTTTAGTTCTATAAGTGTGAATGGGTTTGGATTTGTAAATGTTACACGATTCAGACATTTTTATTCAATCAGTCTGTGCCTGTGTGTGTGTGTGTGTGTGTGTCACTGTGCTTGTGTCTGTGTGTCATTCTGTGTGTGTGTGTGTGTGTGTGTGTGAGTGTGTTTGAGAGTGTTTGTGTTTTGTGTGTGTGTCATTGTGTGAGAGAGAGTGTGTGTGTGTGTGTGTGTGTTTGTGTTTTGTGTGTGTGTCATTGTGTGAGAGAGAGAGTGTGTGTGTGTGTGTGTGTGTGTCATTGTACCATTGTGTGTGTGTGTGTGTGTTTGAGAGTGTTTGTGTTTTGTGTGTGTGTGTGTGTGTGTGTGCGTAAATGAGTCACTGAATTAAAAATAACTACAGAACGTTCAAAGGAAAAAAATTAGTGCCATTAAAACAGTGTTCAATTTCAGTGTTCAATGTAAATGGATGCTGCAGTAAGAACATCTGTAAAATAATTATAGAAAAGGAGACAAAATCTTTTCATTTATTAATTATTAATTACCAAGTCATTAATTAACAAGTTGTTTATGGTGTTTTTACTCCACTGGAGATAAAAGAAAAAGGAAGAATATTTACTTGTGTCTCAAAGCTTTATTTGACCAGCTCCTTATAGCTGGGGGTGCCAATACTTTTGAAAACAGCACCATCGTTTGCCAAAACATTGCTCGTGTAAGGAGCCCGTCTGTGTTTTCCTTTTTGTCTGTCTGCTGCCTTGCCCTGTTAATTGTTTGCTCCGCCCACTCATTGCTTACCATGGACACTAATTACATTCCATCTCTTCCCCAGGTGTTTTGTCTTTGTCTCTGATTGTCTCTGCTTTGTGATTGGCTCCTGTTTACTACATTTACTCTGTCTGTTCACTTCCCTGGTGTTGGTCGTTGTTGGTGTTTGGTTTATGCTGTTCTCTGCTCCTGTTCTCGGCTCCTGTTCTCTGCCCCTGTTCTCTGCCCCTGTTCTCTATTCCGATCTGTTTTGCCTGCCTATCTGTTTGTTTCTTGTTTTGGTTCAGTAAAAGTTATATCTGCAATTGGATCCTCTCTTGCCTTTTGTCTCAGCATGTCACATCGTGACAGAATGACCAACCACATGGATCCAGCAGAAATCCTGTGTTGTCTGTCAGGAGGACTCCCCGGTCGAGGAATATACAGAGGTTTTCGTTGACCTGTGCAATCAGGTCAACTTTGACGAGAAGGCTCTCAAAGACATTTTCAAGCACGGACTTAACGACATCCTACGATACTTGATGCCGTCTACCCGAGAGATAAAATCATTCTCGGAGTTTGTCAACTTGGCGTTGCTCCTGGGCGGGTCCACGCTAAGCTTGAGCAGTGTACGGACGCCCGAATGCCCCACAGTCGATCTGGCCGGAACCGGCCAGATAGACGGAACCTGCCAAACAGACCCGGGTCGACAGAACCGACTGGGTCGACGGAACCTGCCGAACCGACTGGGTCGACGGAACCTGCCGAACCGACCGGGTCGACGGAACCTGCCGAACCGACCGGGTCGACGGAACCTACCGAACCGACCGGGTCGACGGAACCTGCCGAACCGACCGGGTCGACGGAACCTGCCGAACCGACCGGGTCGACCGAAATGACTGAGTCGGAGAACGCAGTCGACATCATGACACCCAAACTCCCTGAACTCTCTGCCTGGCCTGAACCTATGCCCAGAGCACCACCCTGGCTGCCAACTCCGTTATGGTCCCTGGCTCGGCCTGTGGCACCACCCTGGTTTCCAGTCCTACTCTGGTCTCTGGCTCCGCCTCCGGCACCACCCTGGTCTCCGGTCCTGCTCTGGTCTCCGGCGCCGCCCTGGCCACCTGCTCTGCCGGCGCCGCCCTGGCCACCTGCTCTGCCGGCGCCGCCCTGGCCACCTGCTCTGCCGGCGCCGCCCTGGCCACCTGCTCTGCCGGCGTCGCCCTGGCCACCAGCTCTGCAAAAACCCGACCCGTCCCCCTACCCTGGTTGCGCCTCCTGGACTGGGTTTTGTGGACTTGGGAGCATCTGGAAGCCACTCGTGGGGGGGGGCCCTCTGTAAGGAGCCCGTCTGTCTTTTCCTTGTTGTCTGTCTGCTGCCTTGCCCTGTTAATTGTTTGTTCCTGTTCTCTGCTCCTGTTCTCTGTTCCTGTTTGTTTCTTGTTTTGGTTCAGTAAAAATTCTATTTGCAATTGGATCCTCTCTTGCCTTTTGTCTCAGCATGTCACATCGTGACAGCTCGATGTACACAGCAGACATCGACCAATATGCGTATATTTATCCAGGGTGAAAGTGAGTGTGTTACAGATACATATGCTAATTATTTTGGAAAGCAGGTTGCAGTCAGATGTCAGTTGTGGCTTTGACACTGGAGACTCCTTCCTTTTTTTTTTAATTACGTGTTTTATTTACTTTATACTATTGGTTTAGTCTCAGATGATGTTTATTTATTATAAAGATGATAAAGTATAACAAGGAGCACTTATAATACAGTATAAGCCATCGGTCAGAGCTGCTGTTATAGAAAACTAATTTATACCTTCTGACCAATCAGAATCCAGAATTTACCAGCGCGGGGATGAAGCACCCCTGGAGCTGTGAGGGTTAAGGGCCATACTTAAGGGCCCAAAAGCAGCAGCTTTGCAGTGCTGGGGCTTGAACTATGATCTAGAGCGTTGCATTGGGATTGGGCTCACGCGGGACCCAAGGCAAATCTCGCGGGGGCGGGAGATTCACCTTTGCCCCGGGCGAGAGTGGGCGGTCAGAAAATTTAGCGGGAGATCCGCGGGACCCGGTGGGATTTGGTGTATAGCCTAATAATAAGAATGGAGTCAACACATGACGTTGAGAAGAAGATTAGTATTAGCATTAGTATGAATTTATCTTATTTAAATGCAATCATGTTTAATTCTGTTATTCTGGACATTAGCCTGAACTAATAATTAGTCTGATCATGTGTATACAATCAAAATTTTCACAAGCTATCAAGAAAAAATCCGAGGGAGTGGACACAAACATCGCAGGTGCGGGCGGGAGTGGAACACACAGCTTGGGGCGCGGGCGGTCCTGGCCAAACTGAATATTTATTGAAAAATTAACTACAACTGATTTGTAATGTTCAACCTTTTTCATAAGGAAACTAACTTTAGTTTTGCTTAAACACAGGATTTGGAACAACCAGAGCTTGATATTACAAACACATAAGAAATTAAATTTGAAATAAAAGACACATCAGTGGTTTTCATTTCGCAAACTTTAATATAAATAAACTTTTTGACAAACTCCCCCTCATTAAAGTTCCAGGCAGATTTTGCTGTTTCTGCTGCCACAATAAAGCTTTACAGCCTTTACAGCAGCTTCACTTTCTGATTTAGCTTTCATGAACAGTCTGCCGGGAAACCAGACTTTTTTTTATCTCCTCCACCTTCTGGAGCTTCTGCTTTACGTCCAGGTCCTTATACTTCTTATAATGTTTCGTGTCATTGTCTTCTTATGTTATATTCTTTCGTTACAGACACGTTAGCTCCGTTAGCACACAAGACAAACAGGTCTTTCCTTTATATCCGTGAACAGATAATCTGCCTCCCTCCTGTCTTGAAAGCTCCTATTGTCCATCTTTTGTTTGGACATTTTTGTGGAGGGTGAATTAACTTGCCCGATGTGACTGTAACATGGTTGTTAACGACTGTCAACAGATAATGAGGGTCGCTTGCTGTTCGTGACTACGCGTCAATACAGTGGCAAGGCATTCTGGGATCTGTAGTATTAGCGGAGCATGCGGCTAGCCAGCTGTAATGCACATTTGATATGATCTCACGGGCCAAATATAATTACACCGTGGGCCAAATTTGGGCCAGAGTTTGACACCCCTGCTCTAATGCATGCTGCAGAAAGTTTTGCACATTGCATCTATTATTAATAATTGTAATTATAAAATATTATATTATATTTTATTATAATAAATTTCTATTTATAACTCATATTTATTTTTTATAATTAAATTGGACGTTCCAGTGGGTTCGAGTGTCACTGGATGCTTCTGTAAATGGATGAATACATAAACAGTATGTTAGTGCATCATTCTTCACAAAAATATTTACATCTGTGGTCATTTGGAACAAAGAGAAATATTTGCATCACATGCAGTGGATATTTACTAAAGTTAAACATTTGTGTTAAAAGTCTGGCTCTAGACACATGAATTACATGTAAGGTGATTTTATACGCATACACACACACACACACACACACACACACACACTACTGTTTAGCTACCGAGAGATTGTTTTATCCCAAATGTGAACAAATGTGAAACAAAAGTAAACATCTGTTCCATTTTACCTTAAGATCAGTGACACATGAACATCATGTATGTAATGTATTATAATATTTATTACAATTCTAATAACCAAGGTTCTTACACCTGACACAAGCCGCTAGATGAGAATATGTCGAAATACTGTATAATGTACAGAAAATGAGTTCATAACATCATCTTTAAAGATTTAAAGCATTTATTATCATATGCACAGTAAGGAACCAAGTTGTCCAGTACAATGAGATTCTTTCTTTGCTGTCCACAGCGAATGCACGACTAGTACAAAGAAAAGAAACTGTAAAAAAAAAAAGTAAAATCAAGTAAAAAAAAAATCAAACTTAGTAATAAATACAAACAGAGTTTGAAAATAAATAAATAAATAAATAAAAACTATGCAGCAGATAAACTATAAAATGATAGAAATATAGACTGATAATATAGCATACATAACCCATTATAATGCCTAAACCAAGCTAGTATTATTCTACACAGTGTATTGTTTAATAAATGAGTTTATTACATTTGACATAAAATACAAAACCCATCATAATATCGAACACACGTTCAAAGGGTATAGATCATTTGACATCTCTCTCTCGCTCTCTCTCCCCGTTTATTATCTCTGTCTCTCTCTCTCTTTATTCTCTCTCTCTCTCTCTCTCTTTATTCTCTCTCTTTCTCTCCCCCCCCCTCTCTCTCTCTCCCTCTCTCTCTCTCTCTCTTTCTCTCTCTTATCGCCCTCTCTCATTATTCTCTCTGTCTCTCTCTCTCTCTATTACCCCCCCCCTCTCTCTCTCTCCAAAGCACTGACACTGGACGCTGTAATTGTTAAATAACGATCTCCTTACATCTCCTTACAGAAATCCCACCACACGAATGACTCAGTGTCACAATTTGAAGGTGAAGGTGGATAAAAGGGCAAAGAATTTATATATTAAATTATAAAATTTACACACTTTGAAAATACACACATGAATTTGAAGAACAAACCCCAAGAATCAATCTATCTATCTATCTATCTATCTATCTATCTATCTATCTATCTATCTATCTGTCTGTCTGTCTGTCTGTCTGTCTGTCTGTCTGTCTGTCTGTCTAGTTCAGAGAGAAGTTCTATAGCAAATTGTATCATCATCTTTGGAGCTTAACGGAGCAGGAGACCACACATCAGTAGCCGATGTGACATAAACACGTTATAAACCTCCTGTATTACATTATAAAATCAGCTCGACATCCAAACTGGGATAATGTACAGTAACGGGAAGGACGTGGAGAACGAATTCCAGCCTGAGGTGAGATCCTGTCTCCACACACTTCCTTGTTTATTACAGTTTAATGGTTTAAGTGTTTGGAGTGCCGAGTGGAGAAGCACTCTACATCCTGTAAGAACCTGATTTCCTCATGTTTGTTTATATAAATAATGCATTCTCAGCTGCAGCTCACTGTTACGAATGAATTATTAATGATTCCGACATTCACACCCAAACCTGACCAATCTGACAAATCGGATTGTGACAGAAACCCGTGTGAGCTATCTGACATAACATTCATTATTTCTCGTACTACCTGCAGGAATTCATCAGATTGTGACACGGAGGTGAAATCGCCTGCGGAGGAGAGAAAAAAGAAAAGAAAATGATCGACAGAAAGCAAGATATTTATAATGTATGCTATTTAATTCTTCCAAGAAGAAGCCTTTGTTTTGTCACACAGACATTAGAATATAGTAAAATTCTTTCTTCACATATCCCAACATTGGAAGGTTGTGGCTCAGTGTATGGTCAGCCATGATACGGTGAGAGCTAGGGGCCTTGCTCAGGGGCCCAACAGTGACAACTTGAACCCTGATTCTCCAATCGACAATCTAAAGCCTTAAATTCTTGAACCACCACAATACACACAATGAAATAAAAAGGTGGAGGTACATGAATGGAGCTTGTGGTCAGTCAGTCAGTCAGTAAAATGGAGCATGTGATCAGTCAGATTTAAGAAAAAAAAAAGTTAGTCTAATAATTGGATTCAATGCTGCGTGATCATGTAGTGATCGTGATCATGTAGTGTTAATGTGAACCATCACTAGGTGAAATGTCACCTGATTAAACAGAGTAGGAATAAACAGCGGTGTGGTGACGTGAGTGTAACACCAGTGTTGGGGGTTTGATCCTCAGCTCGGGTTTGAACTCAACGTTTGATTAAATTCTACATAAAATGCAATACAAGATACCTTTCTACATAACCTATACACATAGGTTAAAAAATTATTTGACATACTATAAGTAAAAGCCCACAAACATTGAATCTCTAATGGCTGTGAGCTTGTCTAACTGAGAAAATGAAAATAAATAAATAAATAAATAAATAAATGAAAATAAACCTCTAATTCATTATTCATTCATGATTGCTTCTTATCTTGTTAAAAATTGTTGTAAAAAAAAAAAAAAAAAAAAACCACTCTGTTCTTATACAGTAAATGTTAGAATTTTCAGGTTGACTCAGAGATCGTCGGCGTCCGAGCCGAATTAGACTGGTTTGGCTGGCTTGGACTATTCACTTCCTGAACCCAAGGGGGCGTTCTGGCAGGCTTTGTTTATATCCTGTGTCATGTGTCTTTGTTTGTTTACGTGTGTTTGCCCTGCTCGATCCTTAACCCGTTCCCACCTCTGCACACCTGGAACAGGTGAAACATGGGAGGAACTCGTGTATCCCTAATTACCTCCCCTATTCATCCCTGCGTCTTTTTTTCCTGCTGTGTCCTCGTTGTTGTTTTCTTCCTGTATCTAGGTCTTGTTTGCTGTCTCTTGCTTTTATATTTCAGTTTCAGCTGCCTTCTGTATTCCATTTTCTGTATCTTTGCTTATTTTTATTTTTTGTTATTTCTTTTAATAAAACCCCTGTCTGCCTGCTATCCCTGCGTCGGGTCTGGATGTTGTACCCATCGGACCTCGCAGAGACTGTGACTGAAATAACAGCAACATTCTTTGAACGTCTTTAAGTATTTATTCGGAGGAAAGTTGTACAATTCTATTGTAAACAAAAGACTTGACGTGTTCACTGGTGGTTTGGCGAGTTTATTACAAAAAAATACCGAAGACTGTCACAGAGCGTCTATGTTCAGCACATGTTTATCTTTAAAGTGAACTTTATTGCCATTCAGCCAGGCTACAGCATGTGCGTTGTGTTTCTCCGAAGCTCCAGTGTACAGTTGTAAACATACAAAGACCAACAGGCACAACAGGTGACCGATAAAACTGCACACTAGACAGTACATAATACAGTATACACGAGCGTTCACGGTGAAGTCAGATTATTGCACACGAAATGTCACATGGATAGTGGAATAATATCAGATTGGATTCCCTCTCCTCATCACCATCACTTAGAATACTGAGGGATTTCCAGGTCAAGAGTTATGTCCTGGTTCTAGTGTTCATTGTTTTGTGTGTTTGAATAAACTCCACACCTTCCTACTTCAGAACCCTCACATGGTTGAAATATTGCACGATAATATCTGTAATCGTAAAGCTTACAACAGTCAACAACAAGAAGAAGAAGTGAATCTGTAAACAGACAGGACATTAGACTAAACATGAGTCAGTATAGTAAAGAAAAATGCATGAGGACATACTGTAAGAGAAATATTGCACCTGAGTTGCACAATTAATGTCAGTTTGCATTATTTGGTTAAGTGGATAAGTGCCATTGAATGTAAACGAACTATCTGTGATCATTACTGTAATAGATAATAAAAAAATAATAATGTGCTCAAGTGGTGAAAGCGACTAAGTGCGAGTCTTGATATTACAGACTGACAGCATGTGTGTTTCAGCCATCACGGTCATGCCAGGACACAGGGTTCCCTTTCGGAACGTGACAATGTGTAATGGCTGATGCTATTCTCGCTGTGGAGGTCATGTGATGAAGCAGAGCATGCCAGCAAGACCATAAATGTGAATCTAAGTCACATTACTCCAGCTTCTTGTCTTCAGGAAGTGATCTGTGTATGTAATGTTGTAAATTGTCTGTCTTCAGAAGATATATAAAGATTAGGTTCTTTGCTTCTTTATCATAACGTAAGGTAAAGTAATGTGACGTGACATACGGCAATGAAAACACACACACACCCGTAGCAGTGGGCAGCCATTTATGCTGTTGCGCCCAGGGAGCAGTTGGGGGGGTTCGGTGGCTTGCTCAATGGCACCTCAGTCATGGTCGGCCCGAGACTTGAACCCACAACCTTCGGGTTAGGAGTCAAACTCTCTAACCATTAGGCCACAACTTCCCAATGCCTGCTGTTTGGAGGCATTAGTATTGGTGTTCCCACAGCATCAGCCATGTCGCATCATGAAGTTTCCTCGAAAGGAAACTTTTACGTATGTAAACCGGTTCCCTGAGAAGGGAATGAGACACTACGTCCCCGGTCGCACTCTGGGCGTCCACTCGCACTTCTTTCAGACAAGCTGGAATAATGTAACACAGATCCTGTCATTAACATGACTGTAAATATCAAGAGTGGAGAACAAGCTACACCTCTTATATTCATTAACGTTTATATAATCCCCGATATCCAACGGTTTGAAATGCGAAAGCAGGCACACGTGGATATGTTACTGTACTTCCAAGCTGTATTCACATGAAATCCTAAATTTGGTGGAATCATATTAGCTAATGGCTCATTAGCTCGGTGAGTCTGTCTGTACTTCGATTCACTTCGTCACTACACTTCCAGGAAGAGAAATAATTCATGAAGGACTACGTGAATCATTCATGTAAAGCTGCTTCCTGTTTCATTTTGTAGCTCGGGGTTTTGTCTCTGTGACATGTTCCAGCCTCCGGGCAGCTTTCAGTCCCTCAGCAGATCCTCAGCTCTTTTTATTCACCTTTTTTTTTTTTTTTTTGGAGAGTACAGGGACATCCTCCAGGGGACAGATTTGTCAGAGTAATAATAGGAAAGGAAGTTGAAGAAACCTGTTCAGAGCTCAGTGCAAGGCAAGGACAGACTGAACATGAATGTTAGTGAAACGTCCTCTTTATTTGTATTTCTGTGATTTTGGTGACATTTTAATATGATAATATTTAATATAATATTTTCATTTATTAATTTTTTAAAGTCATTACAAACTTCTGTTATTTTTTTTTTATAATCCCACCTTCTTGTTGTAAGATATTCTACATATTCAAACCTGGAAATGAAATAAATAGTTATAATCCGAGCGATTTTATTCGTAATCACATTAAAAATGTTAGTTTTAAATTTGTAAATTTGACAAAATTAAAGAAACAGATTCCAAAGATCTTGTCATGGTTCGGAAACCACAACGAATCAAACCCATGCTAAGGATTAAAAATGGCCCTGCTTTTATCTAATTAACAAACGACATGACAAAAAACAACACGTGAAGACAGACACGTGCCTGAAAACAAAAACTCGACAAGGCAAAATGGAACTCTACGGTAAACAATAGCTTGACAAGAAAAATAAGGCAAAACATTAAAGGTAACACGGCACCCGCCAGCGCCCCCTCTGGTAAATGAAAACACACAGACTTTTGTCTTCAGACGTAACATTTGGCTGAATGTCTGGAAAAAAATAACAGACCCTGGAACATTCATTCATTCATTCATTTCCTACCGCTTATCCGAACTTCTCTGGTCACGGGGAGCCTGTGCCGTCTCAGGCGTCATCGTGCATCGAGGCAGGATACACCCTGGACGGAGTGCCAACCCATCACAGGGCACACACACACTCTCATTCACTCACATGAACAAGAAGAAATAAAAATGAACAAGAGGATGTGATGTCACTGGAATGAGAATAAACTGTTGTATTTTAACGGAAGAGAGAAACCAGATATGCACTATGACCGGAACGCTAACTCACAAAGGAAATAAGCGTCTCACATTCATATTACTCTTCTTATGCGTTATTGTTGCTATGGTAACAGCTCATTTGAAGTAACGGGTGAAGGAGAGTTAGGAGCCGCTAACCCGTAGTAGCCTCAACTAGCATAGACAGTTTAGCAGAGAACGTAGGAAAGTGTAGAGAGTTGAGAGAAAAAAAGCTGAAACAATCCTGTTCTTTTTCTTCTGTATGCCAATTAAATTCTAGTTTACAAAAAAAAAAAAATTGTGAACTGGTGGCTAAGCTTTGTGTCTGGTACAGCCTACGACAGGCGTTCAGAAGGAGGGATCAAAAACGTGTGGAATCACTGATGTTGTGGTGGTTTATGAAAGCAAGGCGTCTCGAGTGTTGGTTTATTAACTTCAAGTAAAAGAAAAAAAAATTAAAAGCTGGTGTGGAAATGATGTGTTTTGTTTGTTGTTGGTCATTCATTCATCTTCTACCGCTTATCCGAACTTCTCGGGTCACGGGGAGCCTGTGCCTATCTCAGGCGTCATCGGGCATCGAGGCAGGATACCCCCTGGACGGAGTGCCAACCCACTCTCAGGGCACACACACACTACAGACAATTTTCCCGAGATGCCAATCAACCTACCATGCATGTCTTTGGACCGGGGGAGGAAACCGGAGTACCCGGAGGAAACCCCCGAGGCACGGGGAGAACATGCAAACTTCACACACACAAGGCGGAGACGGGACTCGAACCCCCAACCCTGGAGGTGTGAGGCGAACGTGCTAACCACTAAGCCACCGTGTCCCCCTTGTTGTTGTTGTTTTTAATTAAAAAAAAATGGTAGAAAATTGCTATATTATTAAAAATCTACTACACGGTGAACAATTTGTATTTTTCTGTCGATTTGTTTCTTTTTCTGATTATTTGTGTTTTATACCTAAAGAGATTAATAAAGATCGATTGTTTTTCCCGTTTCTTTATTTCTTTATTATTTCAGATCTAATATACTGTTTAATGCATCACTTCTCATTATTTTATGTAATGCTATAAAACTGAATCTTTTCTCCAGCAGTTAAAAAGCTAATGCTGCCCCTGCCTTCCTTTACCCCAGGCTTTTACTGCCCCTCTTTCACTGCTGTAATGGCTGTGTGCGTCGGCTCTCTATGCTCCGTTCAGTCACGGCTCTTCACGCTGACTTAATAAAGTGAATGTAGGAGAGAGGGAGTGTAGCCCGGAGTGAAGAAGAGCGACTGCAATGGGAACGAATCAGCCTGGGCTCCGGATTCGTTCGGCTGGAACTCCAGTCTGTGATGTGTCCTTTAAAGAAGATCCTCATGGGCAGGGATTTGAAGTAGCATTGGATCTCTCAGTAGATGGAGTTTAATCCAGTACAGAAAGATGTGGACACGAGTGACCTGCTGGATGGGATCCACTATAATCACGGCAGACTCTCTGACTGGAAGTGTGAGATCTAACACAATTACATCAGTGTTTAATTTCACAATCTGATATTAGAATAGATTCTTCTGTTCTGCTCTCTCTCTCTCTCTCTCTCTCTCTCTCTTTCTTCCCCTCCATTTCTCCCCCTCTCTTTCTCTCTCTCATTCCCTCTCTCTCTTTCTTTTTCTCCCCCTCTCTTTCTCTCATTCTCTCTCTCTCTCTCTCTCTCTCTCTCTCTCTCTCTCTCTTTCTTTTTCTCCCCCCCTCTCTCTCTTTCTTTTTCTTCCCCTCCCTTTCTCCCCCCTCTCTTTCTCTCTCTCAATTTCTGTATCTCTTTCTCTCTGTGTGTCTTTTTTCTCCTCCCTTTCTCTGCCTCTCTCTCTAATTTTCTGTATTTTTTTTATCTCTCTTTCTCTCTCTCTCTCTCTCTCTCTCTCTCTCTCTCTCTCTCTCTCTCTCTCTCTTCCCCTGCCTTTTTCTCTCATTTTTTGTATCTCTCTCTCTCTCTCTCTCTCTCTCTCTCTCTCTCTCTCTGTCTGTCTTTTTCTTCTCCTCCCTTTCTCTGCCTCTCTCTCTAATTTTCTGTATCCCCCCTCTCTCTCTCACTCTTCCCCTCCCTCTCTCCCCTTTCTCTTTCTCATTTTCTCCCTCTCTCTCTCTCTCTCTCTCTCTCTCTCTCTCTCTCTCTCTCTCTCTCACACACACACACATTTTAATCATTCCTTATCTCAAGGCAGCACTATTTGCCCTCTTCCACACACATGAGCTCATAGACACGCCCACAATTAGTCAGAGTCGTTATGATTGACAGCCGTACCTCCCGCCTACCCACCCATCCAGAGATCATGACTAACTACTAGCATTTAGCAGATTCTGAGAAGGCTGTGATTTTGCTGAACACATTGTGAAGAACCCATGTTTATTATTCACCAGTGAACAGCTTTCACTTCCTGCTTCATTATATACTGTAGTGAAGTAAAGCCTCCATGACTTGGGCTCTTTTATACAAATATTCCATGACACATTTTTTCTTAGATGGAGGCAAATGTAGTGAGATTGTTTCAGGAAACAATCAAAAAGGATTTGGAAAAATTCAGGGTCAGAAACTGGAAGAGGGTTTAGTCAGATAGATAAAAGACAGAAAGAAAGAAAGAAAGAAAGAAAGAAAGAAAGAAAGAAAGAAAGAAAGAAAGAAAGAAAGAAAGAAAGAAAAGGACAAATTCAGAGGAGGCCTGAGCATTTGTGAAGTGGTGTGTATGTCTCTTTAAAACTGTGTGTGTGTGTGTGTGTGTGTGTGTGTGTGTGTGTGTGTGTGTGTGTGTGTGTGTGTGTGTGTGTGTGTGTGTGCATGCGTGAGTGTGTGTGTGCGCATGTGTGGTTAATATCAGCCATGTTTTGAAGCCATGGTGTGTTCTGGGTAATTCTGGGGCATTAAAGACCTGATAGACACCTGCTATTATTTATTTAATCCATTTCAGGTCACACTGGATGTTGCAGGACATCTGGTTAAGTTCATTCCTGATCTCGGTTATAAACCATCGTTTCTTAAGCCTTTCTTCATGCTCAGAGAATTTGCATGATTTGCATTTCTATACTTCTGTAATTAAAAACAACAACAAGGGGGAGACGGTGGTTCAGTGGTTAGCACGTTCGCCTCACACCTACAGGGTTGGGGGTTCGATTCCCGCCTCTGCCTTGTGTGTGTGGAGTTTGCATGTTCTCCCCGTGCCTCGGGGGTTTCCTCCGGGCACTCCGGTTTCCTCCCTTGGTCCAAAGACATGCATGGTAGGTTGATTGGCATCTCTGGAAAATTGTCCATAGTGTGTGAGTGAGTGAATGAGAGTGTGTGTGTGCCCTGGGTTGGGTTGGCACTCCGTCCAGGGTGTATCCTGCCTCAATGCCCGATGACGCCTGAGATCGCTCCCCGTGACCCGAGAAGTCAGGATAAGTGGTAGAAAATGAGTGAGTGAGTGAAAAGTTGCAGCTTTACCTCTGACCGCTACAAAGCGACGACATCACAGACTCCTTCCACAAAGACCTTCTTACAGAAGACATCTTACCCCAATGGTCCGATTGTTATCTGTGACACACTGGTACTGTAGAAACAACACAACAGAGTGACCGTGTGATTTGTCAATGATGTGGATTAATGTTTACGAAGGTGCAAATAAAAAGAGACTAAAAAATACAAAGCAACAGCAGTTGTTTATTCTTTTTATATACTTAATAAAGGCTTTGGAAACAGAAGGGCATCACATTAGGAGCGGAGACAAACGGAGGAATTAAAAGTCCTCAGACGAGCGCAACGCAACCATCTGTCTTATTAACAACAAGATACTCTTCTCAACAAATTGAGACACAATTTGCAAGAGGTTGAGATGAGATGACCTTAAAAAAAGGATTTTCCTCCTGATTTAACACCCAGCACTTTATTTAAATGGGTTTTACATTAAGACCTCACTTTAATTATCATACAATGTACAGTATAATGGGAGGGGGCACGGTGGCTTAGTGGGTTAGCACGTTCGCCTCACACCTCCAGGGTTGGGGGTTCGATTCCCGCCTCCGCCTTGTGTGTGTGGAGTTTGCATGTTCTCCCTAAGCCTCGGGGGTTTCCTCCGGGTACTCCGGTTTCCTCCCCCGGTCCAAAGACATGCATGGTAGGTTGATTGGCATCTCTGGAAAATTGTCCGTAGTGTGTGAGTGTGTGAGTGTGTGAGTGAATGAGAATGTGTGTGTGTGCCCTGTGATGGGTTGGCACTCCGTCCAGGGTGTATCCTGCCTCGATGCCCGATGACGCCTGGCACAGGCTCCCCGTGACCCGAGAAGTTCGGATAAGCGGTATAGAATGAATGAATGAATGAATGAAAAAAGTCACACACTCACACATGAAAAAAGTCACCCAGAGCCTGTGACGCAAAAGAAAAACCTCCGTAAACCTGTCGTTTATCTCGACATGTTCTGAATAACGAGCGTTACACTTATACTAATACTCTTCCTACGAGTGCACGATGTGCTCGCACAGAAAACAACAGATTTACCCTGAGATTAATTAGAATCAGGAGATGTTCAATCCGGCGAAGTCTCAGCTCTCCAGCTGTCCTCTGCTCTGACAGACGAGACGTTTAAGATGCGGTTTCTGCCGCCGGGTTTCGCCCTCTGACAGCCCGAGTACAGAGGAGAGAGACTCTCCATCTGTTTATCGGAGAAAACGGATACGGCTTGGAGAAGGAGGACCTGAACCTGGCATCATGCTGACAGCTGCTTAGGGAGATAAAATAACAACGGGGCATGGAGAGAATTAAGAAGGTGATCTGTGGAGGAGTTGAACAGAGCAGTCTGATGATGGACATTATAGAATCGACCTTAAATAAAAATCCTCACGTTATTCAGCCTCCTTATATAACTCACTATGAAGATATGAATGATTTTTTTTTTCTCTGCTATCTAAATCCTTCTGAAGGAAAAATTCCAGCACGTTATTCCATCTCAGTTGTGCGATTGAATCATCAGTCGGTTATCTGGTTTGGAAAATACAGTACGTGAGTGTTCAGCATGTTTTTGTCACGCTAGACTCACACTCAGTTTGTGCTTCGTAATGAGAGAGAAAATGTGATGTTTTCACGAGAGAAAATCGTTCTGTTCGTCGTCCTCGGCGCCACATTCGTCTAAAAACAAAAGGCTTGTACTGTATTTCTACAAAAAATGACTTTAGATCTGTGAGCTTTACACATGCAGAGTGTTAGACTGAAGGAAGGCTGAAGAAAAATACACACTGTTGTAGAAATAACATTATTTACATTGACATTATTTCCTGTCACTAAATGAGGATGATGTTCACTTCTGAGTCTGGTTCCTCTCAAGGTTTCTTCCTAATATCATCTCAGTTAATAGTTAATTAATTAAGTGACGTGACATACGGCTAAGTACGGTGACGCATACTCAGAATTCGTTCTCTGCGTTTAACCCATACAAAGTGCGTGCATGCGCACACACACACACACACACACACACACACACACACACACACACACACACACACACACACACACACACACACACCCAGAGCAGTGGGCAGCCATTTATGCTGCGGCGCCCAGGGAGCAGTTAGGGGGGGGATTCGGTGCCTTGCTCAAGGGCCCCTCAGTCGTGGCTGGCCCGAGACTCGAACCCACAACCTTTGGGTTACGAGTCAGACTATCTAACCATTAGTCCACGACTGCCCCAGGGAAGTTTTGCTCACCACTGTCACCTCAGGCTTGTTCATTAGAGATAAATGTTAGAGATAAATAATAACTTTACAATTTCTATTCTGTTTCTATACTTCTGTAAAGCTGCTTTAGGATAATGTCTATTGCTAAGTGCGCTAGACAAATAAATTGTATTCAATCCAATAATAATATTCTGTCATGAGTTTTAGTGAGACGGGGGGCACGGTGGCTTAGTGGTTAGCACGTTCGCCTCACACCTCCAGGGTTGGGGGTTTGATTCCCGCCTCCGCCTTGTGTGTGTGGAGTTTGCATGTTCTCCCCGTGCCTCGGGGGTTTCCTCCGGGTACTCCGGTTTCCTCCCCCGGTCCAAAGACATGCATGGTAGGTTGATTGGCATCTCTGGAAAATTGTCCGTAGTGTGTGAGTGAATGAGAGTGTGTGTGTGTGTGTGTGTGTGTGTGTGTGTGTGTGTGTGTGTGTGTGTGTGCGCCCTGTGATGGGTTGGCACTCCGTCCAGGGTGTATCCTGCCTCGATGCCGATGACGCCTGAGGCACAGGCTCCCCGTGACCCGAGAAGTTCGGATAAGCGGTAGATACTGAGTAAGTAAGTGAGTGAGTGAGTTTTAATGACTAAAGTAATGTATATATTCACAGCACTTTCCTGGTGTAATGTCTCTGTAATGTCTCTGCTTCATGATGCTCCCAACACCGTGCTTCATTCGAGCTGCTTACATAATAACTTCTTCTGAAGAGTTTTATTTTTGTCTCATTGTACTGTTCTTAAATAGTTTAGGATTTGTTTAATTGTTCATGGCTTCTCTCTTGCCTTTCTCAGCATTATTCAGAGAGCTCATCGTTTCTATCCAGGGACGATTTGTTGTGCTTCCAGGAATGTTTAAAGTCTTCGCTTTGGCTCTACACCTTTTTTTTGTTTTTTAATGTTGTCCTTGGGAACTTTAAGGAGCTTATTCATTATGGAATTATTGTTATACAAATATAAACAAATAAAATCATCATCATCATCATCATCATCATCATCATTTACAGGCAGAGTTTAGATGAAAGAAAGATGTTTTATACTATAGAAACATTTACCATTATTATATAATCTAATTATGAAACATCATCTTCACCTTAAAACTATTCACTTAGACAGCCTTGAGTATCAGACAGGCCTGTGTGTGTGTGTGTGTGTGTGTGTGTGTGTGTGTGTGTGTGTGTGTGTGTGTGTGTGTGTGTGTGTGTGTGTGTGTGTGTTCTAAATGAGAAAACATGCCCGAAGCAGCAGAAATGAGTGAAACCTAGACAATAAATATTATTTCAAAGATAAGCCAGATGGAGTGAGAACAGAATGAGGAAATTTCGAATGAGGCTACGGAGCCTGAAGACAAACGAAAAGCAGCCTTCACGGAGAGATGCAGTCGGATTTTCTGCAGTTTAGATCGACTGGTTTAATACATCGACCCTGATGGAACGGTCATGGATTAGAATGAGTGACAGCTTCTAAAAGTAAACTGAAATAAAATCAGAATATATTTAGAAACAATGACAATAAAAAAAAAAAGTAAGAGATAAAGAGATAGGCATCGTTCTTTGCTGTGATTTGTCCTGAGCAGGTGAATCCAGAGCATTTCCTATGAAAACAGGAAGTCATGATCATAACCACATTTACACCTAGCGGTAATTTATATATATATATATATTATTTTTTTTGGGGGGGGGGACCCAGAAGAAACCCACGTGAAGTCTGTCAGAAAACAGAGTGATACAATTCAGACACAAATGCAAGGATAGCTAAAAACACGATTTATTAAACAACATAAAAACACAACCGGGAAACACCGAGTGGAAAAGAAAACCTGGAAAACCAAGACGAAGCACATGAAGACCATACAAAGACACATAAGGAACACGTGTGCTGAGGTGAGAAGGACCAAATGAACCAAACTATAGGTGTGAAAGCGCCCTCATATTCACTCAGTATCAAAACCGACTTAGTCCTTCATGTTTGTTTCCTCACTCTACCCCAAATTGCAACCTGATTGGTTGGATAGGTTTGTCTTTTAAAAAAAAGCAGCAAAGCCGCACAGCCACTTTTCTAACACCACCACAGCCTTTTATTGCCATGAGTCCAAAAAAGCAAAACACTCCATGCTCTCTGGGTGGGAGGAGCATACTCCAAAACATCACACCCTTCAGGTGCTAGATGTACTGTAGGTATGATAGGGGAGTCCTGCCTGGAGGCAGCTGAATCCAAGACTAGCAAAAAGACAAACAAGGACAGAGTGAGGCAACTGCTGTGGTGCTACTGTTGGGCCCTTGAGCAAGGCCCTTAATCCTTTCTACTCCAAGGAAGCTGTAACATGGCTGCCCCTGTTCTCTGATCCCAACCTCCAAAGTTGGTATATGTGAAGAAAAGTGCTGTTCTGTGCTGTAATGTATATGTGACAAAATAAAGGCTTCTATTCTATTTTATTTGAGGAAATGAACAAACAGAAAATGACTTTGACAACAGAGGAAGAAAGGGGGGCATGGTGGCTTAGTGGTTAGCCTTGTGTGTGTGGAGTTTGCATGTTCTCCCCGTGCATCGGGGGTTTCCTCCGGGTACTCCGGTTTCCTCCCTCGGTCCAAAGACATGCATGGTAGGTTGATTGGCATCTCTGGTGATTGCGTGAGTGAATGAGAGTGTGTGTGTGCCCTGCAATGGGTTGTCATTCCATCCAGGGTGTATCCTACCTTGATGCCCGATTACACCTGAGATAGGCACAGGCTCCCCGTGACCTAAGAATTTCGGATAAGCGGTAGAAAATGAATGAACAGATGAAGAAGTTAAGAAATATGTTTGACGGTGCTCTCCAGTGGCTTGGCAGTGAATTGTCCATGATTACGATATATATATATATATATAAAGATTGCAAAAAATTATATATATATTTTATTTTATTATATATATATATATATATATATATATATATATATATATATATATATTGTAATCACAATTCACTGCCAAGCCACTGGAGAGCACCGTATATATATAATTTTTTGCTTTTTTTTTGTAATCTTTATATATATATATATATATATATATATATATATATATATATATATATATATATATATATATATATATATAGTTTTTTTTTTTTTTCACATAATACAAGAACAAACAATCTATCAAGTATGTAAACCATGCTTTTTCCACACAAGGTGATATTTTGGTGTGGGTCATTGCCCCAGTTGCCCAAAATCATCTCCATCTCCATATGTAACTTTGACATTTGATATATTTTCCACAGATCCATCTGATCTAAAGGTCACAATTATTTACTCACTGCTCAAGGAAGCAAGAGGCTTTGAACGACGTGCAGAAAATGCAAGAAAATTTTATCAACTGCAGATTTCTTCACGTTTCAGTGTTTTGGAGCTTGCTGATGCATAATGCATGCTGTGAAAAACAAACCTCTTGCTCGTATCTTCTTGCATTTAGCTTCACCTCTTGACAGGAATATATATCCTCTGTTTATCAGAGGTGGCTGTTTTGCATGAAATTGTTCAGTTAATTACACAGTCAGTGGCTGCAATGTGGGTGCACATTTTCTAATTAAGAAAAACAGGGTTCCTGCACCGCATGCTTATGGAGTTATTAGTTTATAGAACTTCATTTCATTTCAAAAGAATCTCACCCGGCATCCACATGGCATCAGACTTTTATAAATAATAAGTAAACAAATAAATATAATAAAGATGGGGATTTACCAAGTGGAAATCGATATGGATGTTGGTGGGGTTTTTTTGTTTAGTTTTCATCCCCTTTAAACGTTTTTTCCACATTTGATTGTGTTAAAAACATGGAACTGAATAGGCTGGACCACTCAGTTATCATATCTATCTATCTTTTTTTAAACATTATCCTGTAAAAGCATCGAATCCAAACGACTGGAGCGAACGTTTTCCTGGACCAATCTCGTGACGCGTGTGGTTCGATGCTTCCTAATTCTCTGCCTACAGTACCTGCATTTACTTCCCATTTAATATATGACATCCAAAATATATATTTTCCATCATATCTTGGTATATACAGTCTATCGTTACAGACATTAAAAAAAAAATAAAGCTTAGTAGGAGGTAGAGGAAGTAGTTGCTGCTGTGGTTACCGTATCCGCTAGCGACGATGCTGCTGTCTGTGTCGCACATGTGCTACGAGATAAGGCAAACCTTGTGAGCTATGTGGGAGTTATAATGTGCAAAGTCAAATCCTGCACTGCAAACTTTATTTATTATGAATAATATCAAATACGATGGTTTAAACATCCTTCATTTAGCTTCCTTGATAAAGCTTTCTTGTAGCTCTTAATTAATTTAATTAATAACAGGCCCTTGTTGGACCCCTGAGCAAGGCCCTTAACCATCGATTGCTCAGTTAAACAAAATGAAATTAAATGTAAGCCGCTCTGGATAAGCGTGTCTGCTTAAATGCCGTGAATGTGAAATATTCAAGTCTCAATTCTATTTCTGTAATTAAAACCTAATTACCAATTAAGCTATTAGATTTCTATAGATTTAGATAGACGTTGGACAGGCCACGCCCACACTCCTATGAGCCATACATCATATCAATATATCATGACAATTCTGCTCACTAGAGCTACTATACAGTAACGTCCTGTTCCACAGAAATGAACATTTCAAAATTTATTATGAATTTTTTTATTCCCATAAATCTGCTTTGTGAAAAAAGTTTATTGTTAAAATGTAATGGAACTGAACTTAATTGATCACCATAGCAACATGCCCATACAGTATATGTGTCATGACACGGGGTAAGGAAGCGGACCCAAACGCAGGATAGCCAAATCAACAGGGTTTAATAACAAAAGGACATGAAACACACGAACTAGAGACAGGACAAAGACAACAGAAGATTCCGCGCTGCACAAGGCAACGCTGCACAGTTAAATACACAGGGTACTCACAATAGGAAACAGGTGTGTAGACAGGGAGGAGCAGATGAAGGCGGGGCAGACACGTGACGAAGAACGTAAACAGATGCACGTGGCCAAAGTCCGGGCTGAGTCATGACTGAGCCCCACCCCACACACACACCCCTAATGCGCGGCTCCCGACGTGCCAACCTGTCTTGATGGTCCCGACGGGGTCCGGGTGGGGGGGAGCAAGGCACACGGCAAGGCTGGTTGGGGGGAGCAAGGCACACGGCAAGGCAGGTGGGGGGGAGCAAGGCACACGTCAAGGCAGGTGGGGGGAGCAAGGCACACGTCGAGGCAGGTGGGGGGAGCAAGGCACATGGCAAGGCAGGCAGACGAAGGCGTGGCAGACACATGACGAAGAACGTAAACAGATGCACGTGGCCAAAGTCCGGGCTGATTCATGACTGAGCGCCCCCCCCCACACACACACACACACACACACCCCACACACCCCTAAGGCACAGCTCCCGACGCGCCAACCCGTCTTGATGGTCCCGACGGTGTCCGGGTGGGGGGAGCAAGGCACACGGCAAGGCAGGTGGGGGAAGCAAGGCACACGGCAAGGCAGGTGGGGGGGAGCAAGGCACACGTCGAGGCCAAAGTCCGGGCTGAGTCATGACAATATGGTTTATTCCTTACCCACTGCTATACAATGATGATTCTTGCTGAATGCTCTGAGTATTTTTTTTTCCATGACTGTACATCAGTTTATTTTGTTTCCACCACATTTCTAACAATACTCCCAATTCACCAGGTTATATTCATTCTGGACTTTCTCGTAATTAGTTTTGCGGCATGGAAAGAAAAACAGAGAGGTTGAATTTTTTTTTCCATATTTGTTTGCATATAATTTATTTGCTTCATATCTGCATGAAATCCTTTTATACCGGCATCATTAACACGGACCTCCGAACACTACCGCAGCTAATTAAAGGAAAGGCTTGTTTTTAATTACGCATGTAACGGACAGAACGAGTCAGGGTTTGTTCATACAGAGCACTTTAAAACCATGCTTTCATTCATAACACACATGCATACAGACATATTCTTTTTTTTACTTTAGAATAAAACAACACATTGCTGTCGAAAGGGGTTTCGACATCAGACGGAGCTGTGAGAGCGTTAATTAAGGGAGGAAATAAAGGAGCATATTTCATGAAATAAATTAATTAAATCGCACTTTTTTACAGAAACAACATTTTGTGAGTTTCTGCAGAAGGAGAAAAAAGTTCAAAGCACTTCCGTGCACTTATTCTGTGTGAAGACGAGAAGAAAAATGTCCTTAATAATTCAATTTAAAATGTGCATGGATTTGTCTGTTTGTTTTTTTAGTAACATTTAAGGCACAAAACCTGTTATATAGGAATAACATAAACTGGAGGATATTATAAGGATCTTTATTTGTTTAGTTTGGTCATAATTCCAATTACTGCACTGCATTTTATATGATTGTAATTTCATGTTTCTTTAATATTATATACAGTAGAAGTTAAATATTTGGTCATGTTATTGAACTTAAGCAAAAGACAAAATATCAGACATCCTGTCAGTCCAAATTGGTGTACTGTTGATTCAGTACCTACCATATTTGATTCAGTACCTACTGCATTTGTTTCAGTACCTACTGAATTTGATTCAGTATCAACTACATTTGGTTCAATACCTACTGCTTATGGTTCAGTACCAACTGCATTTGATTAAGTCCCCACTGAATTTGCTTCAGTGACTACTGCATCTGTTTTAGTTCCTACCACATTTGATTCAGTACCTACTGTATTTGGTTCTGTACCTACTGCTTATGGTTCAGTACCAACTGCATTTGATTACGTCCCCTCTGAATTTGCTTAAGTAACTACTGCCTCTGTTTCAGTTTCTACCACATTTGATTCTTTACCTACTGCATTTGATTAAGTCCCTGCTGCATTTGGTTCAGTCCCTACTGTATTTGGTTCCATAAATACTGCATTTGGTTCAGCAGCTATTGCATATTTTTCAGTTCAAACCTCATCTGCTTCAATACCTACCGCATTTGATTCAATACCTACCGCATTTTATTTAATACCTACCGCTTTGATTCAATACCTACCGCATTTGATTCAATACCTACCGCATTTTATTTAATACCTACCGCTTTGATTCAATACCTACCGCATTTGATTCAATACCTACCGCATTTTATTTAATACCTACCGCTTTGACTCAATACCTACCGCATTTGATTCAATACCTACCGCATTTTATTTAATACCTACCGAATTTGATTCAATACCTACCGCATTTGATTCAATACCTACTGCATTTTATTTAATACCTACCGAATTTTATTTAATACCTACCGCATTTGATTCAATACCTACCTCATTTGATTCAATACCTACCGCTTTTGATTCAATACCTACCGCATTTGATTCAATACCTACTTCATTTGATTTAATACCTACCGCTTTGATAGTAACTACTGCCTCTGTTTCAGTTTCTACCACATTTGATTCTTTACCTACTGCATTTGATTCAATACCTACCGCTTTGATTCAATACCTACCGCATTTCATTCAATACCTACCGCATTTCATTCAATACCTACCGCATTTTATTTAATACCTACCGCATTTGATTCAATACCTACCGCATTTTATTCAATACCTACCGCTTTTGATTCAATACCTACCGCATTTGATTCAATACCTGCCTCATTTGATTTAATACCTACCGCTATATTTTTCAGTTCAAACCTCATCTGCTTCAATACCTACCGCATTTCATTCAATACCTACCGCATTTGATTCAATACCTACCGCATTTTATTCAATACCTACCGCTTTTGATTCAATACCTACCGCATTTGATTCAATACCTGCCTCATTTGATTTAATACCTACCGCTATATTTTTCAGTTCAAACCTCATCTGCTTCAATACCTACCGCATTTGATTCAATACCTACCGCATTTTATTCAATACCTACCGCTTTGATTCAATACCTACCGCATTTGATTCAATACCTACCGCATTTTATTTAATACCTACCGCATTTGATTCAATACCTACCGCATTTTATTCAATACCTACCGCTTTTGATTCAATACCTACCGCATTTGATTCAATACCTGCCTCATTTGATTTAATACCTACCGCTTTGATTCAATACCTACCGCATTTGATTCAGTACCTACCGCATTTTATTTAATACCTACCGCTTTGATTCAATACCTACCGCATTTGATTCAATACCTACCGCATTTTATTTAATACCTACCGCTTTGATTCAATACCTACCGCATTTGATTCAATACCTACCGCATTTTATTTAATACCTACCGCATTTGATTCAATACCTACCGCATTTTATTCAATACCTACCGCTTTTGATTCAATACCTACCGCATTTGATTCAATACCTGCCTCATTTGATTTAATACCTACCGCTTTGATTCAATACCTACCGCATTTGATTCAGTACCTACCGCATTTGATTTAATACCTACCGCTTTGATTTAATACCTACCGCATTTGATTCAATACCTACTTCATTTGATTTACTACCTACCGCTTTGATAGTAACTACTGCCTCTGTTTCAGTTTCTACCACATTTGATTCTTTACCTACTGCATTTGATTAAGTCCCTGCTGCATTTCGTTCAGTCCCTACTGTATTTGGTTCCATATATACTGCATTTGATTCAGCAGCTATTGCATATTTTTCAGCTCAAACCTCATCTGCTTCAATACCTACCGCATTTGATTCAATACCTACCGCATTTTATTTAATACCTTTCGCTTTGATTCAATACCTACCGCATTTGATTCAATACCTACCGCATTTTATTTAATACCTACCGAATTTGATTCAATACCTACCGCATTTGATTCAATACCTACTTCATTTGATTCAATACCTACCGCTTTGATTTAATACCTACCGCATTTGATTCAATACCTACCTCATTTGATTTAATACCTACCGCTTTGATTCAATACCTACCTCATTTGATTTAATACCTACCACTTTGATTCAATACCTACCGCATTTGATTCAATACCTACCGCATTTGATTCAATACCTACCGCATTTGATTCAATACCTATCGCATTTTATTTAATACCTACCGCATTTGATTCAATATCTACCGCATTTTATTCAATACCTACTGCATTTGATTCAATACCTACCGCATTTGATTCAATACCTGCCTCATTTGATTTAATACCTACCGCTTTGATTTAATACCTACCGCTTTGATTCAATACCTACCTCATTTGATTTAATACCTACCACTTTGATTCAATACCTACCGCATTTTATTCAACACCTACCGCATTTTAATCAATACCTACCGCATTTGATTCAATACCTACCTCATTTGATTTAATACCTATCGCTTTGATTCAATACCTACCGCATTTGATTC
Source organism: Tachysurus fulvidraco (assembly GCF_022655615.1). NCBI lineage: Eukaryota > Metazoa > Chordata > Actinopteri > Siluriformes > Bagridae > Tachysurus > Tachysurus fulvidraco. The sequence continues at coordinate 3,187,961 of NC_062523.1, read as the reverse complement.
AGTCCCTACCACATTTGGTTAAGTACCTACCGCATTTGATTCTGTACCTACTGTTCGGCTTCTGAAACAGTACTGTATATACAGACCAGTATATGTGTTTAGTATAAATCCACTTTGGAAATACTATGTCTGCCATTACATTGGCAAGTGACCTATAGTGTCATCATAACAGCAAAAACCTTTTTTTTTTTAATCTGGTTTAACCTTATAACTAGTTTACAGTTTATTAATGTGTATTAAATCACACCATCATTTGTTACTCACTTTCAACGCAAAGAGTTAAATTGCTGGATTCCGTTAAATTGCTGGATTTATTCTAATATTTTCATACAGCTCTTTTGATTCATTCCTATTGCATCATGGGGCGTCCATCGGTTCCATCCTGCAGAATTTTGGTGAAAGCAGTTGGTCATGCCAGCACTTCTCACCTACTATGTTATGAATACTGTGAATTGAGCCACGCTACTCCTTTGGCTTACGTATCATCTGTTCAGAAAGGTTGTACAGCATGGTGGTAGTGATAGTGACATGCAGCTACACACAAATGAATATACTGGTGCTCATTAGTGTAAACAGTCATGTGACATGAGTATAGTGATCATGTGAGCTGCAGTGCTGATGGGTCTCGTAGTCCTGCGCCGTAATCATGTACAGTATTGTCAACCAATTTAAGTCTGGTATTTCTCTGACCCGAATTATATTGTGATCATATTAATAATTTAATTATTTCATTAATCCATTTGTCTGTTTGTTTAATGCACAAACATGTACTCAATTTCCTTGCAAAATTAGTGTAACAGACCTTATCTTTTAACAGATATTATCTTTTTAAAGTCTCTCCCAAGGCCATGATGATAAACAAACTCTCGACATGTCTAGTACCACGGCTTATCAAACAGGAAGAAGTGGAGCAAAACATTGGAATCAGTGTAGTATAAAGTTTTTATTTCTTTGTCAGTGTGTAAGAATACAGCTCGTTTGCTTTCATTAGCATGCATGAAAGGATCGGCTAATACGCCACTGATGAGTCGCCATCTGGGTTTCGTCCTATAGTTTTAATCATAAAGATAATGTAAAAAAAAAAACAAAGAAAAAAAAAAACATACGCATATTAATAATCACCACTATGTTCGCTCCCATTCTGTATTTCTATTGTGTTGTCATCTGTTCTGTCTCAATTTGTATGAAACATTAACAAGATTAGAAATAAGCACAAGGTTCATGTTTTTTAATGTTTCTTCCAGCTATACTACGGGTCGCCGTGCCGTGCACGGCACGGAAGTAGAAGTGACCACTAGGGGATGACCCAGAAACAAGCTTCAATTCAACTTTAAAGCATCAAATTCTCCAAAAACACGAAAAAACCTATTTACCTAGTAAAGTTTATACTCTCAATAATTTTTTAAGCCCACACACAAAGCACAATATGATTCACAGCCTTCATACAATTAGAAAAAAAATTTTGGACAAAACTGACCTAGGTGGCGCTATACCGGTTTTTCCCTTACCTTTAGACGCGTCTCTTTCTTCACTGGGGTAATATATTCCAATACAAATAATCCACAAAAATCCACACAGGTCCAAGGAATTGAAGCCTTTACTGTAAGCCTTTTAATCCAAAACGCTCTGGTCGCGCCGCAAATATTCCGTTAGTGTTCTGAAAACTGGAAACAGAAGTGCGCCATCATCTAGTTTTGCCGCTCTAACTCCTAATTGGGATATTCAAAAATTCAAAGTCTACGTCATATTTATAGCCCAGGTCCTAACGAATCAAATAAGCCCTCATTTGAGCCAATCGGTGCTTGTATGGCAGAGATAGATGGCTGAGAAGCCAATGGTGGCATGACCTAATTTTTGGGAACCCGCCTTTGACTGACAATTACTCCTTCCAATAGCAATGAAATGGGCCGGGACCTATACAGCTGTTTAGCCAATAAGCAGACGATTCCAACGGTATATGACATGCCGTATGTTCTTTGCCTGTGTCTGCGTGAACTGGATGCGCATAAGAATTCTTGCGTAATCCCTGACCTTTTGTCCCTCTCACAGCTCAGGGTGTCAAGTTACAGGCCTGTTTTCACACCAGAGTGATAGAGAGAGAGTCTAGGCTTATTTATGGCCTGTCAGACTGAGCCTGCAGCTTTTTATTTCAAAGTTATATAGTAAACAAGTACACAAAAACACTGCACCAGACGACCAGGGCCGTAGAAAAATATTCATATAAAATCTATTTTTGGGTCTTTTGACTTGAAAATTTTTTTGGTGAAAGCCAAGACATCTGGCTATGACCCTCAGTTGTTGGTTTGTCCCTAACATGCTCCAGAAAAATAAGATTAATCAGTTTATCAGAAAAACAACCCAGGCGGACATGAAAATCTGCATTCAAACCCCTGTAACTTTGTGCCAGTAAGCCCTAGAATCAATCTGAAACTAGTTTCTGAAACTAGAGAATCTCTTCTTTCTTTCAAATGAGACCAGGCTCACCCCTGTGTGTCAAAGTATGTGGGAGCTGTACCACTTTTTGTTGGACAATGGATATAGGCGGAGGTCCATAAGAGGTTAAAAAAAATACAATAGAATTCAGCCCATGATGTTTACTTAAATTTGTAGAAATCCAGTTTTTCAATAGGGTCTCAATAGTTCACTAATTTGCATACAGTTGAAAGAAAACCGGGGGTCACTGTGGCTTAGTGGTTAGCATGTTCGCCTCACGCCTCCAGGTTTGGGGGGTTCGATTCCTGCCTCCGCCTTGTGTGTGTGTGGAGTTTGCATGTTCTCCCCGTGCCTCGGGGGTTTCCTCCGGGTACTCCGGTTTCCTCCCCCGGTCCAAAGACATGCATGGTAGGTTGATTGGCATCTCTGGAAAATTGTCCGTAGTGTGTGTGTGAGTGTGTGAGTGAATGAGAGTGTGTGTGCCCTGTGATGGGTTGGCACTCCGTCCAGGGTGTATCCTGCCTCGATGCCCGATGACGCCTGAGATAGGCACAGGCTCCCCGTGACCCGAGAAGTTCGGATAAGCGGTAAAAAATAAATGAATGAATGAATGAATGAATGAATGAATGAATGAATGAATGAATGAATGAATGAAAAAAAAACTATTGTTTTCACATTTTGGAGCTAACAATCTATTAGGAATCTCTAAGGATTTCTTTATGTCATATGAGACGTTCCTTACCTTCCCTCATAACTCAGTGTGAATTTATTATTAAAAGCATTTGAATATATTTGTTTTCTCAGTTATTGATGTTGGCGCCAAAACAGGGTCAAGGTGACAGCTAGGTGAAATCAATAGCTTACAATAATTTACTTCCTATATCTATGGTAAATTCATCTGTGTCCATAATGTTGACATTGGATTGTATTTTTTTATTTATTTTTTGGTCACCAAGTGAAATGTAAGGATTTTGTAGATTTCATATAGCGTTGTACAGATTGGACTACAGATTGGAAGATTGTGAGCTTGAACTCTAGGTCCACCAAGCTGCTGCTCTTGGGCCCCTGAGCAAGGCCCTTAACCCTCAATTGCTTGGTTGTATGCAAATCAAGATAAAATGTATGTCTCTCTGGATAAGGGTGTCGGCCAAATGTGATAAATATAAATATTAGGAACTTATATCACAAAGCACCTTTGGATACTAACATTTCAGAATATTGCACTCTTTGCTTGTTTTTATGAATTATTTTATTACTCTTTCTAATCTTACTGATTATTGTGCCAATCCGAGCCCCTGGCACCTAAAATCAGTGTTCCATGCAATTGATATCCTACTTGGCTATATTAACAAACAACCTATGTGATGTGACCCACCCATTAAAACCTCATGACTGTTGGAACGCAGATTAGATCAAATGTGTGAGACTGTACAAATCATTTAATCTGCTATAAAAGCTGTTTGTTCATGGAGATGCGATACATACAGAGGTGTGAGATCAGGACCAAATCAACTCACTTTTATTCTGATTAAAGTTTATGGGTTGGCAGAGTGAGTGATATAGAAGAGGAAAAACTGACCTCTCTTGCAGTCATAGGTTTAGCAACGGTAACTTTGCTACGGCTGTTTAAATATGAAAATTCCCGGAGGTCTGATTTCCCACCTAGCTGTAAATAATGCACACTTGTTCTGCTGCTGATGATGACGGGCCTTTTATGTTGCCTGAATGCAGTTCTGATTGCTGATACATAGCAGCTGTGTGTATGTGTGTATGTGTGTATGTGTATGTGTGTGTGTGTGTATGTGTATGTGTGTGTGTGTGTTTGTGTGTGTGTGTGTGTGTGTGTGTGAAGGAATAACCAGGTCTCAGTTTTCTGTGGTGTATGAAGCGGTACCAGGTGTCAAGAACAGAGACTCTCAAAATGACCAAATCAAAGAGAGAGGGATTTAAAACTTTTCAGCTATTTATGATTCTGACCTTGAGCAATATTTTATTTAATGCCTCTCACTGCCTCGAAGAGTGGTATTAAATACAATGCCAGTCTGAACATTTGTTAAGATATGATCTAAATTATACAGCATTTGGTACATTTCTTCAGAGTGGGTTACATTTGATTTGGCAGCTTGGTGGTATTAGATATGAACTCACAACCTTCCAATCAGTAGTCCAACATCAAACAGCATGTAAACAGCCCTGATATGGTGCCCTAGTTAAGGACCTGACTTAAGGTGGGGAATACAGCAGTGGCAGCTTGGGATTACTGGTACAGTATGTGAGCTCCCAGTAATGCCAATAAAGTCTTCTTCTTCTTCTTCTTCTTCTTCTTCTTCTTCTTCTTCTTCTTCTTCTTCTTCTTCTTCTTAAAGCACTACTTACTGTATATTGCTTAACAACATCTCCAGCAAAGGTCAATGCTTCTAGAATTACTTAACAGAGCTTATGCATGGTCTTGTCTGTCCTTCCTGAGACAATGACAGAACATCATTAGAGTCATCTGAAAGCTTTCCTCGATGGCTTATGCAAATTGATTGATGAGAGCCTTCCCCAAGCATCACTTTGGAGAGCCACCTTCTTTAACTCAATGGCTTTCTAAGTATCTGCATCTATCCGTTCACGAGCAGTGAAGATGCCTTTGGCTCTGTGAAGTCTACAGCAGATGGCCACTCAAGCACCTTCACTAATAACACTGAATGAATAGAACTGCTATAAGGACAAACACTTGTCCATTTGGGAAGACTCCAACTGTAAGATCCTTATCCTGGAACTGGTGAGTGTCTCATCACTCAGTGGGAATTCAGGAGTGGTAGAGTGATCAAAATGTCATGTACTGGAACATACTGGAGCTCACTAATTCATAGCTTTCCATCTCACACTATTCATGCTTTTCCCCCATCACGCCCACTCTTTATATTCTACATAGTGACCCCACAAGATATATCTACTGTACATAAGATCACTTATGGAATCTATCCACAGGTCTGGGACCACGGGCAGGACCCAGTACGCATAATCTAGGCTGGGTACACTTTGCCCTTTTTTGTTGTACCTTTCATAAACATCTTTAGGATTACCTTTTGTCTGATCTCTGCCCTAAGATCACTGAGGACTTATATCCCTGAGGTTCACCAAATACACCTGATCCTCCACATAAAACAAGGTCTAAGAAAGAAAGAAAGAAAAAAAACTCTTAATATATAGACCTAAAAACTGAAATAAGTTTAAGGTGTATAAATATGAAAGAAAAAAGGGATTGAGGATATAAATGTATAAATGTGTAAATATGGAATTCCCATTCCTATGTGATGGAAAGAAAGCGCTCGAGTTGCTGATTATGTCGGTTTAATCATGTAAAAGAGGCGGTAATGAGTTTAATGAGTGCAGATGAGCTGTGCCATGATAAAAACAAAAAATCACACCATTTACAGGAGGTCAAGCAAAAGCACATTGTGCTGATGGGGGGAAAATCAGACTGTTCACACATCACATCAACATTCACATCAGCATTAAGGATCGATGTGTATTCTCTCTCTCTCTTTCTGTCTTTCTCTTTCTCTCGTGTTCTGTCTTTTTTCTTTATTCTTACAGAATCTTTAAAACTTATGGATCTGTCTATCTGTCCATCAAAACGTATTGGATGGCACATGGGGGACACTCTAAGGTTCCACTCTCTACGTGCTAAGCATGCGAAAGATTGAAAGCAATTGATTTTCCACCTCCATTGGGACAGAGAGAGACACAGTGGTGCTGAGTTAGCACACAGAGAGGCTACGACATTCTGTCAACTATTTTACTCGTCCATACGTCAGAGACCTCTGGAGAACTGCAGGTAAGGGTGTTAATATATAATGTAGTAAAGGCTACAGGCTTGCATGAACTGATGTGTGATTTTCTGTTTCGTGCACCTCAACCTTCATCTTCTAACATTTTTTATCGTTCTGAATGTGTCACAGGGGGCTCGTTGACAGTCGAGTCCGATAATAGGCTGAATCGATTAGACTTATGTCTGATTTTGCTAAGGCATTTAGCTTTCAACAACATGATTAAAGCATTAATGTGGAACTTACACTCGGCAAGTGAGGATTTAGACAGAGATCTTCAGACAGAGATCTTCAGACAGAGTGACTCCTTAATCAACACAATCTCTATAGGAAAATGCCAAAGTTAAAACGTTAATCCAATTTTTTCCCACAATACTTTGGCCAAAATCTTTTTTCTTTCATTTTTTTTTTGGCTAGACTACCACACAGACTTTCCCAGACTCCCACACACACATAGCTGTTTCTAAAAGAGGTTTAATTGGAATGACTTCTGATAACTGATACTTCTGAGGTTAGTTCACTGTCTATAGAGTTTCATGTGTTCTCCATGGGTCTGTGTGGATTTGATCTGGGTTCTCTATTCTCCTACCACTTTCCAAAGACATGCCATTAGTAAGTAAGAGTAGGTAAATGTGTGAGCATGCAGAGAGGATGGCGGCTTAATGGTTAGTACATTGGTTGTGGATCTCTGGGGTTGGGTTTTGGATTCATGCTGCTTTGCTTTGTTCCTTTGTACTTTAGAGGTTTCCTCCAGGTTCTCCATTGTCCTTCCTAGTCTAAGGACATGCCTTGTAGATTGAGTGGCATCCCAATATTATCCATAGAAGGAGTGTGTGAATAGGTGTGTGATTGACGGGCTGGCTCCCTGTCCAGGGTGTCCCACACCTTTAGCCCTGAGTCCCTGGAATAGACTCCAGGCTCCCTGTCACCCTGTGTAGGTTAAGAACTTTATCAAATGGATGGATGTTATATTTACATGTGGGCTGTTAGCCTTAGCCAGAGCAAGATACATCTCATTTATACACCAGAGCAGTTGAGGAGTTGAGGGTTCAGGCCAAGGAATTATAGCTTCATGGTCCTGGGATTTGTACTCGTGATCTTCCGATCAGTAGTCTATCTGGTGGACTGGTGTTCTCTCAACAGCGTATTCCTGTCTATCGTCGAATGTTCCCAGGAAATCTACCCAACAAGTTTAACTGAAGATGAATGATATACATTAACATTTACATTTATGGCATTTAGCAGACACCCTTATCCAGAGTGACTTACAACTGAGCAACTGAGGGTTAAGGGCCTTGCTTAGGGGCCCAGCAGTGGCAGCTTGGTGGACCTGGGGTTCGAACCCATGACCTTCCGATCAGTAGCCTTAGCCACTGAGCTACCACATCCCACACTACACACTACATATGCTAATTTTAACAAACATTTTATTCCTTTCCTCTTTAATAATCACTGAATTTCATTGTTCTTGGTTACTATCCATCAGAGCTAACTTCAGATATTGTCTCAATTTCTTATTGTCTCGATTACAGTTGACTGGTCAGCTCTTTGTAGGCTTAATGTGATTTCTTCCTGACACCATTTTGTAGCTTCTGAGGACAGATCTTCTCAGACTGCCAATGTCATGCATCATGTTGTGACTGTAATTGTATTTTTTTACGGCCACATCGTTTCCTACCTGCTGTGAGCCATGGGAGATTTTGTGGTTGTGAGTCAGAAGTTGTAAAAGGTTGAAAACCACTGGTATAGAATACAAATAAAGCCAAAATGGCCTCCTTCTCTACAGTGTATCGCACATGTCTGATTCCTATGGCACCCAGGCGATGTATCAGGAAACCGAGTAATTACTGTAGATCAGTAACATTGATAGCATTGATGATTTATTGTAATGCAGTACTGAAGACCCAGAATTGTGTTTTAATAATAAAATGCAAGAGTATTATTTTCCACAGCATGCTATAAAGGATCCAAGTGTGAGCCTGATCTTTTCATTCTGTTGATTTAGAAATTTATTAAACCCACATGAACAAATTACAGTTTGAGTTACAAGCCCATTAGACTTTGCTTCCTTTACTACAGTATCTCTCACTTTCAATTTAAGCCAATCTCTGTTAACATAATTGCATAGACATTTATATTCCCATAACCTGAAATCATTAAATCACAACACTATTGAATTCTGGAGTCTGATTGGCCAGGAGTTGTTGATTATTTTTATATTTGTTGTTATGTTCCAGAGGATATTACAGCTGAGGATATTACAGCTGGTTAAGGCTCTTGGTTGTTGATTGGAGAATCGGGGTTCAAGGACCAGCACAGCCAAGCTGCCACTGCTGGGCCCTTGAGCAAGGCCCTCAACACTGCCTGCTCCAGGGGCGCTGTATCATAGCTGCCCCTGCACTCTGACCCCAACCTCTTCAGTTTGGGTATGTGAAGAAAAGAATTCCTCTGTGCTGTAATGTATATGTGGCGATAATAGAGGCTTCTATGCCCTGTTTTATTCTATCTGTTCTACATTGTAGACATGGTGAAATCTTCAGAGTCAGTGCTTTGTAACCACGAGGAATAAAGCTGTTAGGATTCCTATACAGGAAAGTTTTGTGGTGTTGTTCGTTTTTACTTCCCTGCCAGTTTTTTGACGAGAGGAAAATGCAATCAATTAAGTAAAAGTGCTAGAGGAAAAGTAAAGGAGACAATTGTTACAACAAATGCATAGTGTCAGGCAGGGGCGATTCTAGGGTCAGAGCTTTATCTTTGCATATCATATAATTTTTTTTAGGGTCAATAACTTTATCATTGATTCAATTAACTCCAAAATCCTGAGCTTTAACTCCATGAGCCTCCTTTAGTATCAACGGTCATCAGATTGGTTAGATTCGATTCAACTTTATTGTCATTGAACAAAGTAACAGGTACAGTACTTGGACCACAAAATGTAATTCATCTTCCGTAAATTATTTACATCTATCAAATTGAGGATAAACTTTAACAACAGAGACACACATACGCACTATACAGGTGCACAGTTTATTTGTCGCGCTGCTGTTTTTGTTTCATGCTCTAGTGATTAATAAACAGAACTGCGGAAGAACGTTGTAACCGGCGCTACTTCTCTCCGTTTATGACTATGGACGAGTCACCCAGGTCATGTGCTACTCCACAGTGGCGGCAACCCGCCAGAATAAAATAGAGGATGACACCATTTGCTAAGGGGGATGTTTTCATTTTCATCCTTAACACATACATTTTAAACCACAAACTACGGAGTATGTTTGGGACATTATTTAACCCTGTAAAAGACGAACATACTGTATATTTTAGAATAACAACATTTCTTACTCCAAGTTTTAGGGGTGCTGAGCTCCTTTAAAAATAAATAAATAAGTAAGTGACGTGACGTGACATACGGCTAAGTACAGTGACCCATACTCAGAATTTGTTCTCTGCATTTAACCCATCCAAAGCGCGCACACACAGCAGTGAACACACACACACCGTGAACACACACCCGGAGCAGTGGGCAGCCATTTATGCTGCGGCGCCCAGGGAGCAGTTGGGGGGTTTGGTGCCTTGCTCAAGGGCACCTCAGTCGTGGCCGGCCCGAGACTCAAACCCACAACCTTAGGGTTACGAATCAGACTCTCTAACCATTAGGCCATGACTGCCCCTTAGGGGTGCTGAAGCAACCCTAAAAAGGGGCTAGCTTCATCCATGTTGTCAGGTATTAAAAACAGCAGTTGAAGAAGTTTGATTTAGGTCATTTATATAAGAATTAACGTGACTTCTTGTCTTTAACGTTTTGGCTAACTAGCAAACCAGCTAATCATGTCGTTATCTCTGTCAAATCTATTCCCAAATTTCGTACTCATCTCAGTGTCAAACAATTTGCATGACACAGTTTTGTAGAAAAACTATATAGAGGCTATAGAGGTCAAGGTTAGGGTTAGGATTAGTAATTATTACTAATAATTATTACAATTTCTTGAGATGATACAAAATGCATTATAATTTTATTTACTGTAAGCTAAATTTCAGCATTGCAACTGTTAGCAAGAATAAGGGAAAGTAAGTTCTGAAACACATTATCAGCTCCACCGGCTGTCCAGTTGTTCAGAGCACAGGGTCACTGTGTTCCCATTAATCCATCATCACACTCATTACACACTATTAATGAGCAGTCATGTACCATGGAGCAGTGTTTATGAATGAACATTTCCTGCTCATTACAGACTTCAGCAGCGACATGACAAACTGTGAGCCATTAGCGAACCCTAAACTCGTGCTGTCCTGCCAGCACGCTCACCTCGACTTATACTCTACCTGGCTTAATACAGTAATGATCCAAACCTAAACACTAACATGAACAGGATTAAAGATTTACATTCATATCCTGCTTTAGACGGAATACAGGACCATAATTAAAAAAAAAATTAAATGAAATATTTTTACAATGCACTATTACTGCAGGCAGTCATTTTTTTTTTACTGGCTTCTCTTCTTCTATATAATCCCTGGAACAATGTCAGTTATAATTAAAAAAAAAAAAAAAGGCTTTATGTCTGTGGTAGACACAAACCTGTTTGGTTGCAAGTGCAGGGTTTCATTAAACTAGCTAGTAGAAAAAAATAAAAATAAAAGAGCAACCCAAAGGATCAGATGATCTGTAAAGACAGAAGGTTAAATATAAACAGGGCAAAATTATTGAATGAATTCACTAGCCTACTGGGAAAAAGAATCATATCCAGTCTTTACTGGACATCATAACAAAGATAAAGTACTAATATAGCTTAGAGCTTAGATAAGAGCTCACATAAAAAAATTAATACTATTAGTTTCTTCTGATGAAGTTTCCAATGCAGAACGTGCTCGTGCCCCCGGCTATCAGATGTAAAATCTATTTTTAGCATTTTATGTTTCCCCTTGATATGTTTACCTGCAGCATGAGCGTCTGTATTAACCTCATTCTGAAAAGACTGCCTGTCATCCTTGCATGCTAATTAATCCATTTCTGCTGGTTGCGTCTACTTTCCTGCGAGACACTGTAGGAATTAAAACAGAATATAGCCTGGAAATGAAGTGTGCTCTACCTTGACCTAGAGTAATAAATGTTAACTAATGGAAAATAATCTGTATATATATATATATATTATAAACAGAGGCATCTCTGGAAAATCGTCTGTAGTGTGTGATTATTGCGTGAGTGAATGAGAATGTGTGTGTGTGTGCCCTGCGATTAGGGGGGTTGGCACTCCGTCCAGGGTGTATCCTGCCTTGACGCCCGATGACGCCTGAGATAGGTACAGGCTCCCCGTGCCCGTGTAAGTGGTAGAAAATGAATGAATGAATGAATGAATGAATATATAAACAGATAGAGAGACAGAATGCTGGTCATGTGATCAGGTTCTCTCGGAGAAGGCCTGACCATTAACGGAATTGGAATCATCATGATTTTTTTGCAGAGTTATGGTTAGCTCCAGCTACAATGACACCGCAAGTGGATTTGAAGAACCAGATTGTGGAAGTCTAGGAGCTGAGCTATGGTGATGGACCTCTGTGTGCTCTCCTGGGTCTACCCTCTCACCTCACTCTCATTGTAAACAAATTCTCATGGAGCAATATAATCAAGAGTAGCTTCCGCTACTACATTACATTACATTAACAGCATTTAGCAGACGCCCTTATCCAGAGCGACTTACATTTGTAAGTCTCATTTTTTTTATACAACTGAGCAATTGAGGGTTAAGGGCCTTGCTCAGGGGCCCAACAGTGGGAACCTGGTGGACGTAGGAATCGAACTCACAACCTTCCGATTGGTAGCCCAACACCTTAACCACTAGGCTACCATGTCCCACTACTAGTGCTTGTTTGATATACAAAATAAATCTACAGTTTTTACATAGTGTGTACACCTCCAGCTGGGAGATATGGGAGGAGAGGACAGGAGCAGGTAAATAGAGAAAGGAAAGGAAAGGAAAGGAAAGGAAAGGAAAGGAAAGGAAGGTAAAAGAAAAAAATCCTCATTTCAAGATCAGATCATGTTTCTGATTAAACCGTGTCCTGATTATTTATTTATTTAATAGCTGAAGCAGGGATGGATTGACTATCGAGTACTGTATGACTTTACAATTTTACGAGTATACATTCATCATTCTTAAAAATAATATCCCTATGTAGGTCCTTCAAGGCAGAAGGCCGGTCATACTGTATTGATGAAATTCAAAGACAAATGTGAACCAAAATCACAACAGAGCCAAAATTTAGACCTGAGCAATAAGACTTGACTGCAAGAAGAATGATTACGGTCAACTCTCATTAACAAGGTGGTTAATAAGCGTAATTAGAAACACCTTTACAGAAAATGCCTGCTTGTGCTGACTGATTAATGTATATTGCCTCATAAATCATCATGAATTTCAAAACCTGCCATTATGTATAAATGATGTGCTGAAGTAATGATGTATCGGGGCAGTTAAACTCCTGCTCCTTCTGTCGCACTGAAACTTTAAACATATCTTTTCAATTTTACATACAATAATTACCCCCGCGGAGAAGGGGTATTTTGAAGGAATGTGTTTTCCTAATGGACCTTACATTTGACTCTTGTCATACAGATAAATGAAGTGCTCATGCTCACAGGTAAAAGCCCATGTCCAGGCTGATCCAACAATTAGTCTGGGAAATAAACCTAATTTTGATTCTCAAATGATGACAATATGACCAAGAATATGACCCTAACACCAATATATTGTTCTTTTTGTTGGCATACGACTGCGGACATGGTGGCTCAACGGTCAAGGGGCTGGATTACTGATTGGAAGTTTGGTGTTCAATTCTTCAATCTGCCAAGTTTGCAATGTTGGGTTCCTGAGCAAGGCCCTTATCACCACCTGCTCCTGGGTTGCTACACCATGGCTGATCCTGTGCTGTGATCTCAGCTTTTGACTATTTATCATATATTCAATAATCCGCAGCACCCAAAACGTATCAGTCTGCACTGCTGTCTCTAAGGAACCGCGCAGGAACCAAGCGTGTCTCAGTTCTTAGTCGAGCCTGACACTTATCAGCCAATCAAAACAAAAAGAGGCTTCACAGTAGCCAATCAGAAAATAGCACTATTGTATCTGGGTAAGATTTAACGCAACAACCAATGAAAAAAAAACATTCATTAGCGAGGGTATTTTCGATGGTCAGAACTAAACAACCATGACCCTTAAAATGTCCAAAAAGGCAACAAACACACTTTTGTCATGCTTGCCTGTCTTAGGATATGCACAAATTAGGGCAGTGGTGGCTCAAGGGGTTACGGCTCTGTGTTGACGATCGGAGGATTAGGGTTTGAGCCCCAGCACTGTCAAGCTGCAACCGTTGGGCCGTTGAACACAGCCCTTACCCCTCTCTGCTCCAGGGGCACCGTATCAAAGCTCAGCCTGTGCTTTGACCACAACTACCAAAGTTGGGATGTGTGAAGAAAGGAAATCACTGTGCTCTAATGTAGATGTGACAAAATAAAGGCTGCTACTCGTCATCTTCTGTCATGTAGTATGTGTCACAAAACTATTCAAATTAGGAACTGAGTAATATTCTTTATGTTGAATAAATGATAATGAATACACTGAGATGTGAGGTAGGCATTAGGAGTACCTCATAAAATGGCACTTGTGTAGTTCAATCATCTGTCATATTAGAAAAAAAGACAAGATCTGTAAAGGACCGTTAAGTTCTAGGCGAGAAAAAGGCAATCGTACAATAAAAGATGGAGGATATTGTTCCTTTCATTTCTCAGGAAGCCACCTATCTTAGGAAATAGAGGTCTTTAAACCACAGATAGAGCAACGGATTAAAGAAGACCCGAGTGCAGCTAGTGTGATCCATGATTGTCCACCAGTTAATTCTGTATTATCAGATCCACAACATCCTAAAATGGAGCCATTACTTTACAGAGAACAGGCTTGACCTTCATGCTTTGCGTCAATCAAATCCAACTCTTGTGAAGTCAACAAGAAGACCATCAGGTTTCGGTCCATCAGTGATGTGACTGTCTGGGTTAGTGCTTTTCTGAATGGATGTTCAGAGAGTGAACTCGGAGGAGAGAAAACACTTTGTTCCGGCTCCTGAGGCAAAGCTGCCAAGTTAAAGTTTCTTAAATAAAATGTGACCTTATCAAGTCTTTTTCTCTTCTCTGAACTTTGTCAGTACAAAGCTGTTACCTTTGGCCTTAATTTGGCTCTTTGGCCTCAGAACCTCAGCTCAGACTTAACTGTAGGTGTTAATCAATCATTCAGTAAGGATGGTCATCTAACCTGGAGAAGAGAGGAGAGGATAAGAGAATAGAGGAGAGAAGAGGAGAGGACAGGAGAGGAGAATAGAGGAGAGGACAGGAGAGGAGAAGAGAATAGAAGAGAGGAGAGGACAGGAGAAGAGAGGAGAGGAGAAGAGATGACAGGAGAAGAGAGAAGTGGAGAAGAGAGGAGATGATAAGAGAATAGAGTATGTTATATACATTAGATGATAGTTACATTATAGGAGAAAGAGATATAGAGAGAAAAAGAGGATAGTGACAGGAATATTATAAGAGAATATATTATATAATAGAGATTATAGTCATATATTAGAATATATGACATTATAATATAGAAGTTTGATAATATATGATGTATAATATAATATATTATAATATAATATAATATAATAGATTATAGGAGATAATATTATATTACATTATATTATACTATAATCTAATAATATCGAATATATTATATTAACATTAAAAATATATTATTTTATAATATAAGTTTTTTATCATATATAATGATTATATTACATGATAGTATACTCTATATATTATCTTACCATTATAAGATATAATTTTATAATATATTTGTGTATAATATATTTATATTAAGAATTATTATAATGATACGAATATTAGTTTTAGTTTATAATAGTTTATTATAATAGAGTAATAATATAAATATTATATAATATTATACCCTATATTATATTATATTATTTTATAATATATTTTTATTTATAAAAATTATAATGATAATTAATATATCAATATTATATTTACCATTCCCAAATATATTATCACTTTCACACTATATTATCACTTTAAATTCATTAACTTAACACTTACACTTCCACTTCACTACCTTCCCTTACCTTACAAATAAATTTACCATTTCCACTCCCTTCCAACTTCCCTTTCACTTCAATTACCTTAAAATTACCTAAATTTGAAAAGGAAAGGCAAAGGAGTCAGATATAGAAAATCCCTGTAATGATTTTTAGTTCACGCAGCCATGCCACTGTCACCGTGTTAGCAGGTAATCAAAGGCATTGTGGGTACTTAGTAGAAGAGAATAGAATATATGATGTACAGTCATCCTCTATGAGAGTGAGAATGAGAGTACAGGATATATAGGATAATGCTACTCCTAGTAGTCTTTGAGAGTCCAGGATCTTCCTCTTCCAATCTCACTTATCACATCGCCTCGTACCTCTCTTCTCTCCCTTCTCCGCTCTTCTTTGCTCCTCTCTTCTTTTCTCCTACCCTCTCCTCTTCTCTTTCCCTTCTCTTCTCTTCTCTTCTCTTCTCTTCTCTTCTCTTCTCTTCTCTTCTCCTCTCTTCTCTTTTTCTCCTCTCCTCTCTTCTCTTCTCTTCTCTTTTTCTCCCCTCTTCTCTTCTCTTCTCTTCTCTTCTCTTCTCTTCTCTTCTCTTCTCCTCTCTTCTCTTCTCTTCTCTTCTCCTCTCTTCTCTTCTCCTCTTTTCTTCACCTCTCTTCTCTTCTCTTCTCTTCTCTTCTCTTCTCTTCTCTTTCCCCTCTTCCCCCCCTCTCTTCGCCGTTCCTCTCATTCTCCTTTCCCGTCCTCCTTCCACTTCCCTTCCCTGTCCCCTTCCCTTCCCTTCCTTCCCTTCCCCTTCCCTTCCCTTCCCCTTCCCGTCCCTTCCCCTTCTCTTCTCTCTCATCCCATCCCCTGTAATGAATTTTAGTTAAACGCAGCCATGCCACTGTCACCAGTGTTAGCAGGTAATCAAAAGGCATTGTGGGTACTGGAGGAAAACCTTCAACTAAAGTGAAATCACCAAGTCAATGACAGAATTTTACACTCATTCAAGTCAGACTTTTATTATGTTTACATGTAAAAATCTCTTTAAGTGTTAATAATGTCCTCTTTTGTAGGGTCAGTCCCTGGTTTCTGCTTCACTTCTCCTCATATCAACATTCTGATCACAACATCAGACTTTTCTTTTCTTTCCAGCTGCTGTGCTGATGTTGCACATTTCTCACTCAAAATATCGGCAGGTCATAAATCGATGTCTGTCACTTCTTCAAACTTTCTTTTTTTGTTTATATATATATATATTTTTTTCTAGTTCTGGAAAACTTTAAAACTGCTGACCTTCGCATCAGAAATGTAAGAAAATGGTTTAATCTGTCAGCTGCGGACGTACAAAGAGGTTGATGGATTCCGGTAATCCACTGTTACTTTTTATATCCGCTCGACTGGAGGTCGAGAAAGTTTTTATTTTTAATTTTATAATTTAAACTAGATGTCACATGACACCAAAATAATCGATGCAGAAGTTTATTCTCTGTATAATGTTAGAAAATGAGTAGGCGTCTCATTACAGAAAGTCATTCTGGACGTTTCAGTCGCTTTATTATTATTTCATCGTTTCCATGTTCCTTTAAATCACTTTCTTTAATTCACTTTAATTGAAAAATAATCACAAGTCACAGGATCATGATGTCGCTTTGTAGAAGCCAACATTCTGTTTTCCTATTTAAGCTTAGACAAAAATTTATCAAGAGTAACTCCTCCTAGAGCTTTCGAGCGACATGCACCAAATTCGGATATGTTGTAGACGCTGGTCTGAAGTTCTAAGCTATCCGAGTACCGTTACTTCCGGTATCGGGTTTCAATTGCCTCTTTTCCACCAGAAAGAACCGGGTGCTGGTTCAGAGCTAGCGCTAGTGCTGGTTCAAAGTCGGTTCCACTGGCGAACCTTCTAAGAACCGGTTTGCCTTTCCACCGGTTAGAGAGCATCACAGCGCCGAGTGTGACGTCACTGTATACGTGTCACGTGTCCCAGCAACGTTAGCGCAGCAGCGACAAACACAAACACAACAACAATGGCGGATGTTGCTTTACCGTTAATGCTCATGGCTTTGCGAACCTACATCGGCATCCAAACGCGGCGAATAAAACGTGTACGTGCGGCTCCGTGTAATCTGTATAAACGGAGGTTGTGATCGATAAAGTACATAACGTTATTTTATCATTAACACAGAAAAAATTTAGCCTTAGCATGTAGCTACCTACTATCATGTGTGCTGATAATGTATCATATCGCGGTAAAGTAAAAGTGTATTAAACATTAGTATACTTAAGGTACATTATCAAATGCACTAACAGTAGCCCCGCCCACAGCCCCGCCCACAGCTCCTGACGCAAGCGGTTCTTAAGTCTAGACCAGCGACGTTTTGGTGCTACTTAAGAACCACTTTTCCTGGTTCAGAGCCGGTGCTTTGGCGGTCGAAACAGAAAGAACTGGTTCTAAATTAGGCTCCGAACCAGCACTCGAACTGCCTCGGTGGAAAAGGGGCAAATGTGGCCTTTTTTCCCCATAGACTCCCATTATAAAACTTAGAGGTTTATAACTCGGCGAGCTTTCAAACTGTCTACACCAAACTCGGCCAGCTCCTTTAGGGTGATACTCTGAACAAAGGTTCATTGGTGTTCCGGTTGTTTCGCAGCCCCGCCCCCAAAATATGTAAAATCAAAAAACTTTTTATAACATGGAGATGTGACATATCAAAACACTCAGAACAATGAGGGTGGAATTGCCTCACGTGTATTCTGCTCACGTCACGTGACGTCCCGTGAAAATCAAAAATTAGCACAACATGGAAAAGTGACGTATCAAAACACTCACCCAATGAGGGGAACTTCCTCAGGAGTATTTGGATGATGTCACATGCTTGTCTCCACTTGCCTTCAAATGTTTTGGCACCCTAGCTTTATGTCCACTTGCCTCCAAAAAGCACCATCCTTTGCGTCCATCCTTAGATGGTAAAGGAAGAAACCTTGACAGGAACCAGACTCAAAAGTGAACCTCATCCTTCTCTGGGTGACACTGGAGGGTGTGATTATAAATATATATAGTGTAACAAATGTTGTAGTGATGCAAAAGATCACATGGAGATCACATCTCCTCTTTAGTATCGCAGAGTCTGACTGGAGCTGGTAGATCTCTAGATGCCTCAGGATTCACTGAGTCGGCCTCGTCTCAGCGGAGGTCCGAAATCTTCATCGCACGGAAGATGATCGGAGCCGGTACAGGTTCTGGATGCCTCGGGATGGGTAGAAAGAGAGAAGCAGTGGAGAGGGATTAACATATCCACTGTGTAATAAATGATTTAATAAATAGTATTTTTATATCGAATACAGAGTGGGCGAGTTTTTGTTGAATAATAAATGGTGGAATACGCTAAATATTTGATATGTGCATATGGACCGAGTTCAATCTTTCCGTGTTGGTCTTCAGGTGAACCACAGACGACACCCGTAAGAATGTTATATTGTGTTGTGTTGTGTTGTGTTGTGTTGTGTTGTGGTGAAATGCCTAGCCAAACATATTCTAAGCAGGGTTGCCATAGCAACCTGATACGCGTTCAAATTTAATTTGCCTTGCTCTAAGCTAATAGCATGCAAGTTATTCATTAGCTTACTAAATGGAACAAATCCAAATAATTAATTACAGTTTCTTTTTATTCCAGGTTATTTTCTCTTCTTGTGCTTTTTGGCAATATTTCCATATTTCCAACTATTGGCATTTTTTCCATTCGAGAAAAAAAATATGATTCTGCTTTATGATTTCTGCTTCTGATTTTATATTATATACATTTCTGTTTCTATTCTTTTAACACCACAAGGGGTGATGTTGGGATTCTAAAATGTTTCTGAAATGATAGTAAAGTGTGTTTTTTTTATCTATTTAAAAATCACAGCCCCCTACCTGACTTATAGGGGCAAGTCGTGGCCTAATGGTTAGAGAGTCTGACTCGGAATCCTAAGGTTGTGGGTTCGAACACCCCCCCAAACTGCTCCCCTGGCACCGCAGCATAAATGGCTGCCCACTGCTCCGGGTGTGTGTGTGTTCACGGTGTGTGTGTTTACTGCTGTGTGTAAAGGCCAAAGATTTGTGAACCACTGACCATCAGGCCCATGTGTAGTTATTACCAAATTAGATCGACATATATAGATCGCTGCTTTATTGATCCTGGAGCTGGAAACATTATTAACATTATTATAACATTATTAACAATCCTTTCAACTGGAACTAAGAGGCTAAGTCCAGAGTGACTTTCGATTATATGACTAAGGGTTAGCTTGAGCTTGAACCCTGATCCTTAACCATCTGAGCCACCGCTGCCGATACAACACATATATGTTTTTGGATATTATATTTGATAAACGTTGATGTGTTTCAACCGAAAATGTGCTGAACTAAAAATAAATGAGGTCAGCTTTGTACATAGCACATGACTGGATGGGTTTCACGCTTCATTGGTCATTCATGTTGTACATGTGTTCCACCTGAGGGTCAGAATATAAATAGGATTCATGATGGTTCTAAGTTCCCTGTCTGATTTCTGCCTGTTAAGATTATTACTTGTATAAAATCTTGTCCAAAGTCTATAACCGGTTGTGTGATAAATGTGCTTTCGGTGTGAGATTTTACAGTAAAGATCCTCTAATGATGGAACTGCAACCAAGGCAATAAGAAGATATTTTCTGTTCATTACTGCTGCTATTTTATTAATGTGTTCATTCCAATATTTCTGCACATGCAATATAGAACATCCAGTATGCAGACTGATCAGCGCTGCTTTGTGTAATGTATTGTTTGTTTGCACTGTCTTTTGTCCTGCACTGTCTTTCTGTCTGTCTGTCTTTTGTCCTGCACTGTCTTTCTGTCTGTCTGTCTTTTGTCCTGCACTGTCTTTCTGTCTGTCTGTCTTTTGTCCTGCACTGTCTTTCTGTCTGTCTGTCTTTTGTTCTGCACTGTCTTTCTGTCTGTCTGTCTTTTGTCCTGCACTGTTTTTCTGTCTGTCTTTTTTCCTGCACTGTCTTTCTGTCTGTCTGTCTGTCTGCATTTTGTCCTGCACTGTCTTTCTGTCTGTATGTCCTTTGTCCTGCACTGTCTTTCTGTCTGTCTGTCTTTTGTCCAACACTGTCTTTCTGTCTGTCTGTCTTTTGTCCTGCACTGTTTTTCTGTCTGTCTGCCTGTTGTCCTGCACTGTCTTTCTTTCTGTCTGTCTTTTGTCCTGCACTGTCTTTCTGCCTTTTATCCTGCACTGTCACTGTCTTTCTGCCTTTTATCCTGCACTGTCTTTCTGTCTGTCTGTCTTTTGTCCCCTGTCTGTCTTTTGTCCTGCACTGTTTGCACCAGGTTACACTTTATGTGACTAAGACTAACTTACTTAAGTCCTTATCTCTGTCTATGTAGCACCCTAGTCCTGGAGACACGTCTCATTTCACTGTGTACTGCATCAGCTATACTGTATATGGTTGACAATAAAAGCTTCTTGACTTGACTTGACTTGACTTGACTTGACTTGAAACTGCTGCGTTATGCCCCGATCCATACAAACAGATAAATTCTATAAGAAACTCTAGACACATAGGATTATATTTACTTGGTCAATAACTCAAACGATGTACAAACAATCAACAAACACAACAGGATGTACAAGGTTTCAGCACAGATACAGTGTGTGACCTCTGCAGAACTGAATGACCTAGATTCTATCAGGTGTGTAAAGACCACGCCCTGTTGACCTGTAACTGTCCAATAGTGCCACCTTCTGGTAAAACATGTAACATATAGAGAACTTTATACAACGACCATAGACATTTAAATTTACTTTCTCTTACGTGCGAGTTAGTTATTTATTAGCTTTTTTATTTCATTATGTTTTGTTTTGTTAATTCTTTTCATTTCTTGTGCTATTTGTTCTATTACCATTTTTCTATCCAAAAGGGAAAAATATTTCTGCTTTATTATTTCTGATTCTTCGTGAACTTCTGATGTTTCATAATGTACATTTCTGTTTCTCTTTTTTAGCTCAGTGGTTAAAGTAGTCAGAGGGTTGTGAAATCAAATCCCAGAACCACTGAACTGCCACTCCTGGGCCCCTGAGCAAGGCCCTTAACCCTCAGCTGTATAAATTGACATGTATGTAAGATATGCTGGGCCCCTAAGCAAGGCGCTTAAACCTCAGCTGTATAAAATGAGATATATGTAAGTTATGCTGGGCCCATGAGCAAGGCCCTAAACCCTCAGCTCTATAAATTGAGATGCATGTAAGTTATACTGGGCCCCTGAGCAAGGCCCTTAATCCTCAGCTGTTTAAAATGAGATATATGTTAGTTATGCTGGGCCCCTGAGCAAGGCTCTTAACCTTCAGCTATATAAGATAAGATGCTGTATAAGAGCATATAAGACCTTCAGCTATATAAGATATGTAAGTCAAATGCTGTACATATATACCATATGTATTTTAGCTGTTTTTTTTGTTTAAAAAAAAGTAAGAAGAAGAATCAAGACCAAAAATTAAGGTGAGATTAAAGAGACTATTTGGGTAGACTAATGAAATAAAGAAAAAAAAAGGAATCGTGGATAAATATGCAAGGCCAGAGAATGTGTTTATTGTCTATGTTGTGATCCGTAAATGTCAAAATTGAGTATAAATTTAATCATCTGGGAAGTTATATTTGTGACCCTGTAGATAGGAAGAAAAGTCTGCTATAGAATATAACTCTTTTTAATTCTACCCCAATCACTAAATCAGTCCTGTTCTGAACGGCACTAAGCACAAGGAAATGAAAAAGAAAAGGAAAAGAAACACAGATGAACCCCTGCAAAGATCCAGAGGCAGTTGATTTGCTGACCAGCATCGAGTGCTATTAAACACCTATTCTTCTTTATTAGGATGACACACACACTAACCTCCTGCTGTTAATGATGATAAATAGCTCAATAAAAAGACCAGGAGCCTCTCGGTTACGATTGTAGTGCATCATCTGTATTAGACATTCATTCATCCACTCATTTTCTACCGCTTATCCGAACTTCTCGGGTCACGGGGAGCCTGTGTCTATCTCAGGCGTCATCGGGTATCGAGGCAGGATACACCATGGACGGAGTGCCAACACATCACAGGGCGCACACACACTCTCATACTCACACACTACGGAATATTTTCCAGAGATGCCAATCAACCTACCATGCATGTCTTTGGACCGGAGGAGGAAACCGGAGTACCCGGAGGAAACCCCCGAGGCACGGGGAGAACATGCAAACTCCACACACACAAGGCAGAGGCGGGAATCGAACCCCCAACCCTGGAGGTGTGAGGCGAACGTGCTAACCACTAAGCCACCGTGCCCCCTGCCTTTTACAATTCTTCTATATTTCTAACTTGCATGAGAGAGAATATTTTTGGGATTTTAATTCGAATAATTAGACAATAATCGACACTTTAAGACTTTATGGTTTATTGGCCAGAAAAAGTGGGAAAACCTTTACACACACAATGATGAATAAGTGTAAATTGTTTACTCCTGATTTAAGTTAGAGATTTGGCATCATGGGAAAATCATAAGTATTGACACTTAAGGAAACTCACAGTTCTATAAAGTGGAATTTCTTCTTAATTTCAAGAGTTGCGACACAGCATCTTTTACAAAGTGCTACATTTTACATATCGATAGTAAAGTGGGCCTGTGGTAGCCTAGTGGTTAAGGTGTCGGGCTACCGATCGGAAGGTTGTGAGTTCTATCCCAGGTCCACCATGCTGCCACTGTTGGGCCCCTGAGCAAGGCCCTTAACCCTCAATTGCTCAGCTGTATAAAAATAAGATAATGTAAGTCGCTCGAAATATGGGCGTCTGCCAAATGCTGTAAATGTAAATAGAGAGGTGAGGGAGTGACAGTTTAGGAAGTGAAACAGAAATGAACTGGTTACTCGAACATGAAATGGGATTTAAATGAAAATAACAAATAATATAGATTTTAGCAAATTGCTGATGTGTAAATGGAATAAAACATCGGAAACCCAAAGTGTTTCATCGCTTCTTAAAATCAAACTAAATCCATATCAACGGACTTCCAAAAATTTCACATCTACTTAAACGTAAAAGATAGTTTTCTTTGAGCAAAACAAGACTTTAGGTAGAAGACTTTTTTCACTTTATCTACTCACATTTAATTGATGACTTGAGGATGTTAAAGCAGTTTTTTGATTACTTACTTCATTAGACAATATACTAGATTATCTACAGGAGCAGTGTTAGTGTCTGATTGACTGTTCATACAGAAAGAGAAACACATGAAAAGTCACAGAATTGTACGATCTGAGCCGAGAGCCACCGATCGAGGTCAGAGATCAGCAGGAAGGGCAAATTGAGTGATCGGGAAATTACTTTGAACACACGTACAGTACACATGATGTAACCTCAGTGAATTAAAGGGTCAGCCCTGTGATGAAGATTGCTGTTAAAAAAACGATGGCGTGATTGAAGAGGTCATGTGCGAATATGGAGTGTGACACTGTGTTCAAAAGTCACTTTCTGCCCGAATGGTTTTTTGAGGTTTTGGACATAAATCAGCAGCAGTGTTCATCTGTTCTCATTTACAGCAGTGAGTCAATGTGTAGGAAGTAAAATGTCCGCTCTGAGACTCCTGATCAATAGGATGGCACTAGGGATGCACTAATATCACATTTTTCATGTTGATTGTGAGTTAATTCTTTAGTATTTGTCATAGCAATATGAATAAACCACACAGTGTTAAGCCCTATTCGGACGGGATTAGTTTTACGTGGGGACGTGGAGTAATGCGATTTTACCTCAGGACGTCTGTAATATTAATTGGCCAATTCTCAAGGGACAAGACATCTCAGTAAAACTAGCAGAAGTGGGAGGGGTAACTCGCTTTACGCACCACAGTAACCTCCTTGTCGTCATGTGCGTATGACGTTGCTTCCTGTTTCAAGCGCCTCCATGCTTGCAAAACGCGCCAAAAACTGCTTTTAAACAGGAAATGACGGAATTTTACCGTACATATTTACAGCGGGTCTATTCGGACGGGATCAGTATTACCTGAGGTAATTTTTCCGGACCTTTTTACAGAAGGTAAAAGTCGCCGTAATCTTTACTGACATTGTCCGTAATGATTACCGAGATGGCACATTCGGACGGGACTAAAATAACCAAGAAGCTCTGGTGATAATTACTTTACCCCCACGTCCCCACGTAAAACTAATCCCGTCCGAATAGGGCTTTAGTCAATAAGGGTTGTTTTTGTTAGGTAGTAATTTAGTGTGTGCCATAAAGTGTGTGCACATTCATCAGTGTATGTGCTTTTTATAGGGGTTGTGTTTTTTTTTTTTGCTTGTTTTTATAACATTAACAAGGGCATTGATTAGCTAAGTAGATTAGCTAACTGTTATATTTATGTTTTTTTTTTACGTTTCGCGATCTCACGTCTTCCAATTTTTTGTCCTGTTCCCAATTGTCCCTTATGTTTCCCTAATTACCTCCATCTATGTATACCTTATATTTATATAGTGCTTACTTGTTTATCTGTCTGTGAAGTACAATAAAGCCTTGTCAGATCGCCCAGATCACCATCTTCTGGCCTTATGGTGGGATGCACTTATTTCCAGGGATTTCAGAACAGCGTAACAGATATTGTGTCATCGGGTAGGTGTGGCCTATTTAATAATCTAACCCTAACCCTAACCCTAGTTTTTGGTTGTTTATTTGTTTTTGAAAACAGCTTAACTGTAATATAATAAAGCATAATAGATATAAAATATAAAATCTACCTGTATGACTGTTTTGTCCTTCATTATCCATCGTAGGTATACTCTTAATCCTCAGATGTGTAAAATGAAATATATGTAAGTTATGCTGGGCCCCTGAGCAAGGCCCTTAACCCTCAGCTGTATAAATTGAGATGTATCTAAGTTATGCTGGACCCCCCTTTTTTGAAAGAGGGCATTTTTCCAAGACCTCCAGAAACATGCCCACTTTACGTCATGGTAACAAAACCCCTGGAATTTAGTGAATGCCTTCATATGGTATCCTGGGACAACTTTGCCTATCTACCAAACAAGTCAACATTTTTATTTCAAGCGGTAAAGCTAAAGCACGTTTGCCTCACACCTCCAGGGTCGGGGTCCTCCTTCCTGCCTCCGCCTTGTGTGTGCGGAGTTTGCATGTTCTCACTGTGCCTCGGGGGTTTCCTCCGGGTACTCCGGTTTTCTCCCCCGGTCCAAAGACATGCATGGTAGGTTGATTGGTATCTCTGGAAAATTGTCTGTAGTGTGTGTGTGTGTGTGTGTGTGTGTGTGTGTGTGTGTGTGTGTGTGTGTGTGTGTGAGTGAATGAGAGTGTGTGTGTGCCCTGCGATGGGTTGGCACTCCGTCCAGGGTGTATCCTGCCTCGATGCCCGATGACGCCTGAGATAGGCACAGGCTCCCCGTGACCCGAGAAGTTCGGATAAGCGGTAGAAAATGAGAGAGGGTAAAGCTCAATGTTTCCCTGTATCATGTTTTGTATTTTTTTTTACTTTAATTAAGCAGGTTTTGCTTCACTTCAGAATAACCTTTTTTTTTTTAGTGTGTCAGAATCCGTCATTTTCAATGACTGACAGTGATAGATGCTCACATTGAGGTTTTCACTATTGTTTATAGATATTTTTTCTCACCTAGCCAGTGTTTAAGCCCAGTAAACCACTCCTCATGCTGATTGTCATTATTACTCATGACATACAGTAATGTGCTGCTTGTTTATAAAGTGAAGTGACATACGGCTAAGTACGGTGACCCATACTCAGAATTTGTTCTCTGCATTTGACCCATCCAAAGTGCGCACACACACAGCAGTGAACACACACACACACCGTGAACACACACCCAGAGCAGTGGGCAGCCATTTATGCTGCAGTCCCCGGGGAGCAGTTGGGGGGTTCGGTGCCTTGCTCAAGGGCATCTGAGTCATGGCCGGCCCGAGACTCGAACCCACAACCTTCGGGTTACGAGTCAGACTCTCTAATCATTAGGCCACGACTGCCCACAAAGGATTTTCGCATATCCCAGGTTATGGGGTCACAGCGCAGGGTCAAGCCATAGGGACGGCGCCCCTGGAGCAGGTGAGTTTAAGGACTTTGCCCAAGGACCCAACGTTGATGCTCAGCAGCTTGTGGACTCGAACCCCGACCTTCTGATCAAGATCCTAGCACCTTAACTGCTGGATCATCACGTCCTCATCACGTTATAACATATGTGTATTATAACATAGTTACTTCTTCTGTTGGCGGTTTCTGTATCTGAGAATTTTTTATTCAATTAAATCCAATTTTATTTTATATGTATAGTGATTTAAACAGTGGGCATTGTGTCAAAGCAGCTTTACAGAATATAAGAAATATAGTACAAAAAGTTGATCGATTTGAAACCTTTATTGCCCCGAATGGAATTTGTTTTGCAGTCAAGGAAGCCACATTAACATCCAACAACATTACAAACATAGAAGACACAAAAAAAAAAAAAAAAACCCACAAACAACACAAAGACAACAATGATAGTGACATACAATAATCAGTCGGATTAATATTAGACTTATTTTTAGACGTGTTTGTATTTATCCCTATTGAACAAGTCTGAGGTGTCTGAGGTGACTGTGGTGAGAAAAAACTCCCTTAGATGGAAGAGGAAGAAACCTTGAGAGGAACCAGACTCAAAAGTGAACCTCATCCTCATATGGGTGACACTGGAGGGTGTGATTATAAACTGTTATTAACACCAGAGATTATGAGCATGGATATACGAGCATTGTATTGGATGCACATCAGTTCTGTCGGTGAAAGACCTTGCTGATAAGAAATGTCAAAGTCTGACTGCTTCAAGCTGACATGAAAGCTATGGTGACTCATATTCTCACTTTTAACACCCATAGTGAGCATCACAGCAACACAGAAAGCACAACATGCCAAAAACATCAGGCGAGTTCCACTCCTGTCAGCCAAGAACAGGAATCCGAGGCTACACAGGACACGATCACTGAACTGAACAGATGACAATTGAAAATCTGTCATATTGTACAGAAAAGCATAGCAGAGATGTGTTCTTGTGTATGCTATTTAAACTAGAAACTCTTCCACCACTACTCCTATAAGCTTTTAACTCCAGGTTAACTAACAGGACAGTTTCTGTTTTTCCTTTTTGATTTTTTACAGCTTTCTTTATGATTCTAGTCCCAGGATTCAGTATTTTAAAGGATTAATGTACATACAGTATGTATGTAAAAAGCAAGGAGGTGGTGAAAGCACTGGAGCAGAAATTCAGCAGGTCTTATAATCATAATCATTAATGTTGGGCAGCTGATAAGAAATCAGATTGTTGTCTGTCTTGAGATTGACATCCTCTATTTATAAAGGAGGAGGACTATGAACTATACTACAGTATCTACAGGGAACCATAATGGTTAGAATAATCTGTCGGTGTTGTATAATCAAGCAGATGGTCATCTACTGTAGGTCATCTCCAGGACACTTCTGTTTTAGCCTTCCAAACTATGGTATAATTGTATCCTTACATGTCTATGCTAATATACCAAACATCATTAGCATTTTTATCCTAAGGGGTATAGCTCAGTGATCCTGTCCAGGAATTTGGAAACAATAATGCTTCTTAGTCTTCTGAACACCTACAACTAAAAACTACAAACCTACGTCACTCGAGTATTATATTGTTGTAGAAATGATATTTTATATATAACGAACGCGGGACAGACCAGACCCAAATGCAGGATGGTGAAACAAACAGGGTTTAATAACAAAAGAACACTAAACAGGACAGAGAGGGCCGAGCGATGTCCACAGCCAAGCAACGTCCACAGCAGAGCAGGGGGGCCTAGCGACGTCCACAGCCGAGCAGGGGGGCCGCGCGCTACCCTTGATGCACTGCGGCCAGTCCCACCTCTCAAATCCAAGGAACGGGGGGAGGGGGATCCTCCACCGAACATAACAAATCCAAACAGAACAAATCCAGGAAGTGGGGAAGTGGGGCAGTGTCCTCCACGGAACTCGGAAGTGAAGCGACGCCCCCCACCGGATAGGTGCGGGGTGATGTCACAGGACACAGAGAAAACAAAACAAAACTCGGGCTGGTGACATGGCCTGCAACCAGGAAGTGAGGCGGCGCCCCCTGTGGAGAAACCAGAAGCGGAGCGGCGTTCCTCACCGAAAAAATGCGGACCGATGTCACCAAAACCGCGAAGTCCAGGGGAAAAAAAATCCAATAAAGAAAAACATTCTACTGTAACAAGAATCTTCTGTAACAAACGCGGGATAGACCCCACCCAAACGCAGGATGGCAAAACAAACAGGGTTTAATAACAAAAGAACACTAAACAGGACACGGACTAAAGGCAGGACAAGACAACAGTAAATTCCGCGCTGCATAAGGCAATGCGGCACAGTTATATTGACAGGGTAATGACAATGGGAAACAGGTGTGTAGAAACGGAAGGAGCAGACAAATGCGGGGCAGACACGTGACGAAGTACATAACACATGCACGTGGCCAAAGTCCTGTCAGTCGCTGCTTAAACCTGTTGTTGGGCCTAGAGAGAACCCAGAACATCTCACTGACCCACCGGATCCGTTTCCACTGCTGATTGACGGCGAAGAGCCGTACCAAGTCCACGACCTGCTGAGGAGGTCCCCTGGAGTACCTAGTTGACTGGGAGGGCTACGGTCTGGAGGAATGCTCATGGGTGAAGGCGGGGGACATCCTGGACCCCTCGCTCACAACCGAATTCCACTAGCGATATCCTGACAAGCCGGCTCCGCTTTCTCGAGGACGACCCCGGCGTCGCACATGCCCTTTGCTTCAAGAGCCACTCGCGGGGGGGATCTGTCACAATCAGCGCACCGCCCATGCCCACCGAACACCAACAACGAGAAGCCTCTCCAGAATACTACAGTAACTCTCACAGACTACACCTCCCAGAATCCACCACTGACTCTGATTGCTCCACCACCTGTTCCTCATCCTCATCCGCTTCCTATAAAAACTGAACGTGAACTTGACACCCGTGCGAAGTCTTGATCCGTTCCGGCAATCATTCTGAGCAATTCCTGTGTTTTCTCTGTTCTGGTTTTGTGATTGTCGGCTACCTGCCCTGACCTTCTGCCTGTCTTACCGTTACCGATTTCTGCCTGCTCTCTGATATTGTGTTTACTTGCCCTGAACTTGCCCTGTACGACTACGAGTTTGTCTTTATTAAAAGCTGCAAATGGATCATCCACCTTACGACTCTTCATTACAATATTACTTACATTGACATTATTTCCTGTCCAGTGTCACCCAAATGAGGATGAGCTTCACTTCTGAATCTGGTTCCTCTCAAGGTTTCTTCCTCATATCATCTCAGGTACTTCTTCCTCAACACCGTCACCTCCGGCTTGTTAAAACTTTTTTTCTGTTTCCATACTTTTGTAAAGCTGGTTTGAGACAATGTGTACTGTGAAAAGAGCTAGACAAATAAATCCTGCTATCCATCAAAGAACCTAGTCATCTACATCAGTGGTCCCCAACCAACTGGGCCGCGGACCATTAAATTATTTCCGTGACTTTCCATGGACGAGAGGTTAACCGGGAGCTGAGAGACGTCACCTAAAGCCGCACCGATACCGCGCATGCGCAAAATATCATGATATCGGGCCGGGTTTAGGTGACGTCTGGAGCTGAGCGGCTGTGAGCGGCAGTGGTGTTGTAGCTTTGGTGGAGAGAGAAGGAGTGTATCGCTCTTCTCTCTGTTCACCGGTACTTTGTCATGTTTAACAGTGCTTGGTGTACGTGTATATTGTGTTTGCTCAAATTTAACCCACAAATTAGCAAAAATGAGCACGGAACAGACGTCGTTAGAAAGTTAGAAACTCTGCCGGTGTTCTGGATTAAAGTCATGGCGGAATACCCTGAGATTGTCACCACAGCACTTACATCCCTATCGCCATTTCCGACATGCTATCTGTGTGAAGCGGGGATTTCTGCAGTGATGGCAACCGAAACAAAACAACGGAATAAACTGGACATAAGCAACACACGTCGGGTGTCATTGTCTCCTATTACCCCAGATGGAACCGTCTCGTTGTAAAGAAACAAGCTCAGGGTTCTCATTGATTTAGCGCTGTAGTGAGTTAAAAAGGCATGTTTAAATACAATTAAATTAAAATTATTCATTTTATTTTAATTGTATAACCGACATCCCCCACCCCCAGCGGGCCGCGGTAAAATGATCAAACATTGACCGGTCCGCGGCGAAAAAAAGGTCAGGGAACACTGCTCTACATTATCTTGGAAACAGGATGGTAACTTGTAAGCCAGTATCTAAAAGATCTAGACACAGTCTTTCCTTTTATGTACTTTGAAAGTAATTGCCAGTGTAATTGGGCCTCTTAGCATCAGGGTGATGCGGTTAAGCATGAGTCATGAAATGACGTTGACTGCTTAGTATCTCGCTCTGGATTACTTCTTTTCACTCTGGAAACTTTGCCTGTCCACCTATTCAAACGCTTATATCCAACATCCGAATCCAAATATTCTTGACTACACCTGTTAAAAGTCTGAGATATGATTCTACAGTAGCTTTACACAGTTGACTCTCATCTTTTCTGTTTCTTAGTTTCACAGTCATTCTGTTCTTATCACTGATCAGCCAGAGACAGCCAGATGTTTCTTCCACATTCGGATCAAACTGGTAAAACTGGCATACCTTCTGTAACCCTCACTGATACACTGACATAACATCGTTGAACATTTTTTTGTTATACATTCATCTTCTTCTACTTTCAGCTTTTCCTGTTAGAGATCTCCACAGCGAATCATCAGTGTCCACCTAACTCTATCCTCGACATCCTCTACTCTCCCCTTGTCCCTCTGATGTGCTCGTTCCTGATCCTGTCCATCCTCGTCACTCCTAAAGAGAACCTCAACGTCCTCATCTCTGCTACCTCTATCTCTGCCTCATGTCTTTTCCTCACTGCTACAGTCTCTAACCCATACAGCAGAGCTGCTCTCACTACTGCCTTGTGCACATTTCATTTGATTCTTGCTGACACTCTTCTGTCACAAACACACACACACACAACACTCCTGACACTCTTCTGTCACACTCACACACACACAACACTCCTGACACTCTTCTGTCACACACACAACACTCCTGACACTCTTCTGTCACACACACACAACATTCATTCATTTTCTAGCGCTTATCCGAACTTCTCGGGTGTGGGGGAGCCTGTGCCTATCTCAGGCGTCATCGGGCATCGAGGCAGGATACACCCTGGACGGAGTGCCAACCCATCACAGGGCACACACACACTCTCATTCACTCACACACTCACACACTCACACACAGACCGGGGGAGGAAACCAGAGTACCCGGAGGAAACCCCCGAGGCACGGGGAGAACATGCAAACTCCACACACACAAGGCGGAGGCGGGAATCGAACCCCCGACCCTGGAGGTGTGAGGCGAACGTGCTAACCACTAAGCCACCGTGCCCCCCAGTGTGTCTATTTAGTAGTTTTCTATTTATTAATGACTGTGTCATGCATAACACATTATTTCTTTCTTTCATTACATTTTTCTCTCTGTTTTTCTTTAGTTTTGCCCTATTCATTTATTTATATTGTTTCTTTAAATAAGACATCTATCCCGTTTGTTCAGACCGCCTAGTGGAGCAGACCTAAGCACCACAGTCTGAATATGTGTGCCAAAAAAGCTTTCTTATATATAAAAGAAATTCAGACAATCACAAAAGCAGCAAGTCATATTTCGTAGTAATATGTTATTTATTCACATGTGAAAATTGAGCTTTCTCTGTCTCATTGTTGTGGAGCACTGAATAACAGACTTGTCTCCTCAGGACTTTGTTTACCGCCTGCAGAAATGTGGCCAAATATTTGGAACGGCTCAAAGCAAATATTTTTAGCAGCAAATCATTCTTCAACAATGCAACAAAAAGACATATGATGGATAGAAATAAGAGTTCTATAGTATATAGTTTATTTAGTTAGTTTCATGATTTTGTCTTTCCTTTATTTAAAGGTGGGGTCTGCGTTGTTTGAGAAATGCTTCAGAAAACCGAGTCGGGATGACAAACTAAACAAAAACAAAACAAACGTGTAGCCAATGAGCAGAAAGGGGCGTGTCTTGTCAATATGGGCGGAGAGAGTTTTCAGTGCACGTGTGTGACATTAGCAGAAAGCGGTTTTAAAACGTTGACATGGAGGATAAAAACAAAGAAAGAAAGAGAAGAAAGACTGACGATAAGGACAAGAAGTAGGACGTGTTAATATAGGATCAGCTTTCCAGCGCTGGAGAGAACTGAAGGAGCAGGAAGTTGGCCACATATTCACAGGTTGGAGTTTCCCGAGTCAATAACTCCTGAGCTAAACGCTGTTACTACACAAATAACACCTCTTTTCTATCGTAGTAATGTAGAGAGGCAGCTACAACCGCGTTTTGTGTAGTAACAGCGTTTAGCTCAGGAGTTATCGACTCGGGAAACTCCGACCTGTGAACATGTGGCCGACTTTACTTAAGACGCCGAGGCGCTTTTTTCCTTCTCGATAGGTGAGTAACGCTGGTTTTGCTTTGTTACACAGAACTAATATATGCCTTTGTCCTTTACATGATTATGCTTGTGTGGCATTTTTGCTTGTTTGTTTATCTACAATCGTATTGTTCTTCCCTTCAGCTATGATAAAGACACGTTTCTTTCTGTTAGTCGCCTGGGTTACGTATGTATGTGTGGGCGGAGCTATCGATACAGGGGTGGGACCCAATTGGGTTAGGGGCATGTTTGTTTTGGTGATTTCAAATGTCAACATTGGCTTTCAAACAACGGAGACCCCACCTTTAATTTAGGAATTTAGTAGTCATTGGTGTGCAGTGTGAGACATAAAACATACACACAGACATGGGGGGTAAATATTTTGGGTAATCATATTTTTCTGTCTGTGTTTAAATGTATTTCTGTCGTAATGTTTAAAATGACATTTTCCCTCCAAAACACCAGACGACACTTTCCTCCAAATTCTAGACGATTATCACTGAGCTCATTGTTCAAGTCAAGTCAAGTCAAGTCACTTTTATTATCACATCACCACAGCACATGTGCCTTAGTGAGTGAAATTCTTAGGACCAAACTCCAGAAATTGCAGAACAGTTGTACAGATATACAGGTAAAGATATAGATAATGAGTTGACAGGTGAAAATGTGCAATTTGTTCAGTTCCTGTCCCAGTAATATAAAGAGAACATGAACGCATAGCTTTCTATCTATGACCCTTTTCCTTTACATGTTTTTGCTCCTTAGAGAGGGTTCCTCTTTCATTAGAGAGGGTATATTCGATGGTCGATTTGAACAAAAGCTCAACACGAAACAGCTTGTCTCTGGACGGGACATTGTCCTCAATCATGTCCCTAAACATGTCTGGGCTTGTGCTGAACTGTTTTATATGGGAGCAACATTACACATGATAAAGGGGTCCAAAAAGGTAACAAACACTTACAATAAACACCAGCAGTCATAATCTCTCTCTCTCTCTCCCTCTCTCTCTCTCTCTCTCTCTCTCTCTCTCTCTCTCTCTCTCACACACACTCACACTCACACATACACACACACACACACACACACACACACACACACACACACACACACACACACACACACGAATAAATGGAAATTAAACAAATACTTCGTATTTCATTTCACTTGGGGGGGGGGGTGTGTTCGGAGATGTCACGCTTGCTTGTCTTCAAAACTTGAGAGACTGTACAGTATATATGTAAACACACCTTGCATTAAAGATAAAATAGATAAATATAATTACATTTGAAAACCTTTATCCATCCATCCATCCATCCATCCGTCCATCCATCCGTCCATCTAATTAAACACGCTTTTCATTAAAAAATAAAACATCTGTCTGAATTGATGAATATAATGTAATTTGAAAAGCATCCATCCATCCATCCATCCATCCATCCATCCATCTATCTATCCATTTATCTACACAACCCATCCATTTTTCCATCCATCTTGAAATGAATATTTTCCCTTCTGATATGACAGGAGTTGTTAAGTGTTTAGAGCCCTATTCGGACGGGATTAGTTTTACGTGGGGACGTGGGGGGTAAAGTAATTATTACCAGAGCTTCTCTGTGATTTTAGTCCCATCTGAATGCGCCATCTCGGTAATCATTACGGACAATGTCAGTAAAGATTACGGCAACTTTTACCTTCTGTAAAAAGGTCCGGAAAAATTACCTCAGGTAATACTAATCCCGTCCGAATAGACCCGCTGTAAATATGTACGGTAAAATTCCGTCATTTCCTGTTTAAAAGTAGTTTTTGGCGCGTTTTGCAAGCATGGAGGCGCTTGAAACAGGAAGCGACGTCATACGCACATGACGACAAGGAGGTTACTGTGGTGCGTAAAGCGAGTTACCCCTCCCACTTCTGCTAGTTTTACTGAGATGTCTTGTCCCTTGAGAATTGGCCGATTAATATTACAGACGTCCTGAGGTAAAATCGCATCACTCCACGTCCCCACGTAGAACTAATCCCGTCCGAATAGTGCTTAGGAAAGGTTTTTCACATCTTAATATTCTCCTCCCTGATCTTCCTGTGGTGCAGCCTGTGTAGGTTTGATATACTATGTATACTGTGTGCTTGTACAGAACATCATTATTCCTTTACACGTTGCATGTGGAGATCTTTTTGTTTCCCTTTGCCACCGGGTTTATGTACTAAGTGCTCTGAAATGCTCACTACCCTTGTTAGGATCTCAGAGCCAAAAATAAAACACACAAGGCTTAATATTCCCCTTGTCTGGACGGACAAATGGTGCGGCATCGGGATGCATTGTGAAGATGTATAATGACAGGCACTTGTGCATTATGAGGTTGACGTGCCCATCTCAAACACGAATAAAAACCATTTCAGATCCAAATGTGCTTTTATCTAGGCTGTGACATTTGTGAAATACAGACAGCTCCATTTCACATCTTTTCTCTCAGCCGGCACCGCCAGAGGAAATGACCGGGTTAATATTCGGGTATGATTTATGCTGAAAGACCGTCGATAGAGATTCTGTTCACACAATTGGTGTACTAACTACATTTATACACAATCCAAAGAGAAGGATATTAGAAAGAATGTGACGACTGGGTAGAGAAGGACATCCACCGAAAGTGGGCCATTAATCAGAGAAGCAGCACCACCACCATGCTTTACTGTGCGGTTGAGATTAAAGCAATTATTTACACTTCAGCTCTATGTAGTAACTACGAAATGTGTGTGTGTGTGTGTGTGTGTGTGTGTGTGTGTGTGTAGTGCTGTCATGCAGGGGGATTAGTCTGCTAATCCTCTCATGTTCACTGACAGACACACACACCCTTATGTCCGGCCACACTCTAAGAAACCAGAACTTTCATTCACCATTCTTACTTTTTTCGCAAATTTTCTTGCGTCCATTAATTTATTTATTTGTTTGTTTGTTTGTTTGTTTATATATTTATTATTAGTATTTTTTTTTTCTGTGCCTGGAATTGAGCATGAAATAATTATTCTCACGAGATCCTTATATGAGGACGCTGAAGCTTGGCAAACAAACCCATTGAACCCACTGATTACTTTTTGCCATAAACTGCCTAGTTGCCATGGTTACAAGATGGCACTGGTTACAAATAGTAATGAGAGACTGAAAAAAAAAACCATAAATAAACAGCAGCTTCTGATTTTATGTCTTGAAATAAATAAAAAAAAAAAAAAGAAAAGGTTTTTTTAAAGAGATATAAACTATAAAAGACGTCCCTCTCGTGCTGTTGAAACAGCTCTGAGCCGCCAAGGCACGGAATCCTTCAGACATCTGAAGGTGTGCTGTGGCTTCACGAACTAACACACCCACGAGCAGCTGATCCTTTACGTCGTAAGCAGGATCTTTATGGATCAGACATGTTTGTCCCACTGATCAGATTGAGATCTGGAGGCCAAGTCAACACCATCAAATCTATGTGATGTCCTCAAACTGTTTCTGGACACTGTCATTATGGAATACTGTTGTCATGAAGGATGTACTTGTTTTGCAGTAACTGTTTGCTAAATGCTAGATGCCAAAGTACCATCCACATGAACTCCAGCACCTAAAGTTTCCCACTGCCTCTACCTTGGCTTATTTCCTCTCCATCATACATCCTGGTGCCATCTCTCCATCGTACATCCTGGTGCCATCTCTCCATCGCACATCCTGGTGCCATCTTTCCATCATACATCCTGGTGCCATCTCTCCATAGTACATCCTGGTGCCATCTCTCCATCGTACATCCTGGTGCCATCTCGCCATCGTACATCCTGGTGCCATCTCTCCGTAGTACATCCTGGTGCCATCTCTCCATTTACATTTACATTTACATTTACAGCATTTGGCAGACGCCTTATCCAGAGCGACGTACATAAGTGCTTAAATCTCTAACACTGAATACATTAATGCTGGTTCACTAGGTTACATACTTAAGATACCATGAGTTTAAAACATTTGTTCAAAGTTACAATGAAAAAGTGTCAAAGGTGGGTTTTTTTTTTTTTTTTTTTTTTTTTTTTTTTTTTTAAATGCAAAAGATAAGGAAAGAAGTGCTAGTTGAAGTGCTTCCTGAATAAGTAGGTCTTCAACCGCCGCTTGAAAATAGCCAGTGACTCGGCTGTCCGGACCTCTATGGGAAGTTCATTCCACCACCTTGGTGCCAGTACAGAGAAGAGTCTTGTAGTATACTTGCCTCTTACCCTGAGAGATGGTGGAACCAGTCGAGCAGTGCTGGTAGATCGGAGGTTGCGGGGTGCAGTGCGAGGAATGATGAGGGCTTTGAGGTAAGAGGGGGCTGGTCCATTTTTGGCTTTGTAGGCCAGCATCAGTGTTTTGAACCGGATGCGTGCAGCTACCGGAAGCCAGTGGAGGGATCGCAGTAGCGGGGTGGTATGCGAGAACTTTGGCAGGTTGAAAACAAGCCGGGCAGCTGCATTTTGGATCATTTGCAGAGGACGGATTGCGTTCATAGGTAGACCTGCCAGCAGTGCATTGCAGTAATCCAGTCTAGAAATGACAAGAGACTGAACAAGTACCTGGGCAGTCTGTGTGGACAAAAATGGCCGAATCCTTCTAATGTTGTAGAGAAGAAACCGACATGAGCGAGTCACATTTGCAACATGAGAGGAAAAGGACAGTTGATTGTCCATGGTTACCCCAAGGTTGCGAGCTGTGGCTGAAGGGGAGATCAGATCGTTGTGCAAGGATATAGCAAGATCGTGACCTGGGGATGAATCACCTGGGATGAACAGCAGTTCAGTTTTGCTAGGATTGAGCTTTAACTGATGAGCAGTCATCCATGATGAAATTTCTGCCAGACATGCTGAGATCCGGTCAGAAGCTGTGGCATCTGAGGGTGGGAAAGAGAAGATAAGTTGTGTATCATCAGCATAGCAGTGGTAAGAGAACCCATGTGATGAAATAACTTCACCAAGTGAGTGAGTATACAAGGAGAAAAGAAGAGGACCAAGTACTGAGCCCTGTGGGACGCCAGTGGAGAGTCTGCGTGGAGCAGATGTCACTCCCCTCCATGTTACTTGATATGAGCGTCCTTCCAGGTAGGAGGCAAACCATTCCCAAGCTGATCCGCAAATCCCAAGACTCTTGAGGGAGGATAAGAGAGTCTTGTGGTTGACCGTATCAAACGCTGCTGAAAGGTCAAGGAGGATAAGGACGGATGATAGTTTGGCTGATCTAGCAGTATGTAGCTTCTCAGAGACATCCAAAAGGGCTGTCTCTGTAGAGTGAGCTGCTTTAAAGCCAGACTGTTTGGGATCTTGGAGGTTGTTCTGTGAGAGATAGACAGACAGTTGATTATAGACAATGCGTTCAAGAATTTTTGAAAGAAATGAGAGAAGTGATACCGGTCTGTAGTTACTGATGTCTGATGGATCCAGAGCAGGTTTCTTTAGGATGGGAATAACCCTTGCTCTCTTGAAAGTAGTTGGTACCTGACCAGATGCTATGGATCTATTGACGATAGTGGAAATGAAGGGCAAGAGGTCTTGTGAGATGGTCTGGAGCATAGTGGTAGGGAGTGGATCCAATGGGCAGGTGGTAGGATTGCAGGACTGGATGAGTTGTAAAATCTCTTCTGCTGCTACAGTTGAAAAATGTGACAACGAAGGTGTAGGGGAATCCATACTCTGAGATGTAAGTGCAGTCGGGGCTGAAGTGAAGGTCCGGCAGATTTCCTCAATCTTCTCCTGGTAGAAAGAAGCAAAGTCTTCTGCAGTCAGGGAGGATGAAGAAGGTGGAGCCGGGGGGTTGAGCAGAGAAGAGATGATGTTGTGGAATTTCCGAGGGTCATGTGAGGAAGCTTCAAGCTTTTCCTTGTAGAAGGAAGTCTTGGCAGAAGTCACATCTGAGGAGAACTTGACAAGAAGTGTTCTGTAAAAATCAAGATCTGCATCAAGTTGTGATTTCTTCCACTTTCTCTCTGATGATCTTAGCTCTCTTCGATTGTTGCGCAGCACATCTGAAAGCCAAGGAGCAGAGGAAGAAGTTTTCTTGGGTTTAGCGAACATAGGGCAGAGGGAGTCCATAGTTGAGGAAAGAGATGAGAGGAAAGTATCTGTGGCTGAGTCTAAGGGTAGTGAGGAAAAAGACTTAGCATCAGGAAGGGAAGAAAGAGTGCCAGAAGCTACAGATGAAGGTGAGACAGAGTGAAGGTTGCGGCGAGTAAGAGCAAGGGGGTGAGAGGTAGTTTTAGGTAAGATAGGTAGAGTGATGGTGAAGGATACCAGGTGATGATCAGAGACGTGGAGTGGGGTAGCAGTCACATCTGTAGCTGGAGAAGGACGG
The DNA here is from genome assembly GCF_022655615.1 of Tachysurus fulvidraco. Lineage (NCBI taxonomy): Eukaryota > Metazoa > Chordata > Actinopteri > Siluriformes > Bagridae > Tachysurus > Tachysurus fulvidraco. The sequence goes on along the minus strand of NC_062523.1, from coordinate 3,148,664 downwards.
GTGAAAACCAGGTCCAGGACATTGCCTCCTTTGTGTGTGGGGATGTAGCTGTTGAGTGTGAGGGAGAAAGAGTCGAGAAGAGACAGGAGGGAAGAAGAATGTAGCTTGTCAGAGGGGAGGTTGAAGTCACCAAGCACTGTCAGGGGGGAGCTATCGGAAGGGAAAGCACTAAGCAGTGAGTCCATTTCTTCCAAGAAGTTTCCTAGGGGACCAGGAGGGCGGTAGACAACAATGATAACAAGGTTGATAGGAGAGGTAACTGAAATGGCATGAAATTCAAAAGAAGAGATGGTTAAATTAGAGAAGAGTAGAGGTTTAAAGCACCATTTCTTTGACAACAATAAACCTGTACCACCACCCCTGCCTGTTTCTCGTGGTGAGTGAGAGAAAGCATAGGCAGAGGATAAAGCAGCTGGTGTAGCAGTGTTCTGTGGGGATATCCAGGTTTCTGTTAGAGCAAGAAAATCAAAGGAGTAATGGGAAGTTAAAGCAGAGATAAAATCAGCTTTCTTTACCGCAGACTGACAATTCCAGAGCCCACCTACCACTACTGTTTGAGACTTACATAACAGAGGAGGGTAGATGAGGTTATTGGGATTGTGACCTCTGCTTTGTGGATGAGAGCGTCTGCGAGAGTAGGCCTTGAGTACAGAGATGGGTTTAAGGCACATATTTGTAGTCAAACAATAGTGAGAATTGAGGTATGGTAGAATATATCAAAACAGTACTAGACACTAATGTTAGAGAGAGAGAGAGAGAGAGAGAGAGAGCTACTAACAAACAGCGTCTAAACAGCTACTAACGCTAGCGTCTGTAGCGGAGAACCTTCAATTTAAATAGGTAAGCCCTGCCCCCAATTCACACCTTAAGGGAGACTGAAACTACTCCTGATTAATCAGCTGAGAGAACAACAAAAACCAACACTATAAAAATCAACAATGCTATAGAATATAACACGATTCAAATCACACTACTCTAGAACAAAGTGAGTTAAGCAGATAGTATACAAAAGACAGGAACCTACTTTACCAGAAGACAATATAATCAAATGTAGAGAGTTAAAGCACACTGAAGAGTAGGCTGGTTCACCTTCAATTTAAATAGGTAAGCCCTGCCCCCAATTCACACCTTAAGGGAGACTGAAACTACTCCTGATTAATCAGCTGAGAGAACAACAAAAACCAACACTATAAAAATCAACAATGCTATAGAATATAACACGATTCAAATCACACTACTCTAGAACAAAGTGAGTTAAGCAGATAGTATACAAAAGACAGGAACCTACTTTACCAGAAGACAATATAATCAAATGTAGAGAGTTAAAGCACACTGTATCATACAGTGTATCATACACTGTATCATACACTGTATCATACAGCACACTCTCCATCATACATCCTGGTGCCATCTCTCCATTGTACATCCTGGTGCCATCTCTCCATAGTACATCCTGCTGCCATCTCTCCATCGTACATTCTGGTGCCGTCTCTCCATCGTACATCCTGGTGCCGTCTCTCCATCGTACATCCTGGTGCCATCTCTCCATAGTACATCCTGGTGCCATCTCTCCATCGTACATCCTGGTGTCATCTCTCCAACGTTGAGGCAGTGTAATGTTTAGTGTAATGTTGTGCTCATGATTAAAAAAAAAAAAAAAAACATGACCATCAGCATCACCAGGACTCCTTCATCTATTGCTCCATAAAATATTTCTGATGCTCACCTGTCCTGTGTAGGTGCTTTCCATGGTGGACAACAGACCCTATACTCCCTTAATGTTTAATAAATGTTACACCAAATATTGGGAACTTACAACATTCTCAGAAACATTCATTCATTCATTTTCTACCGCTTATCTGAACTTCTCAGGTCACGGGGAGCCTGTGCCTACTGTATCTCAGGTGTCATCGGGCATCAAGGCAGGATACACCCTGGACTTAGTGCCAACCCAGAGCAGGGCACACACACTCTCTCATTCACTCACACACACACACTACAGACAATTTTCCAGAGATGCCAATCAACCTACCATGCATGTCTTTGGACCGGGGGAGGAAACCGGAGTACCCGGAGGAAACCCCCGAGGCACGGGGAGAACATGCAAACTCCACACACACAAGGCGGAGGTGGGAATCGAACCCCCAACCCTGGAGGTGTTAGGCAAACATGCTACCCACTAAGCCACCGTGCCCCGTCTGTGGTTTTGGATTATTACTTATAGACCTATTATAAAAGGTGGACAAAATATTCTATGGTCCTCGTGTCATTTTGTTGTGAGTTGTAATAATAAAAGGTTGAGAACAGACAAGTCAGGGCAAAAACTAACATTAAAACAGGAGTTCTTGTCAAAGAGGCAAAGTAAGGCACTTTATATTCAGAGAAGGGAGAAAGGAAGTAAGTGTGAGTGAAAGTGGAAGCTTTAAACCTCTAACAAGGCACTAAAACACCATCTGAATGTATCAGTCAGAGCCAGCATGTTTATAACACACACACACACACACACACACACACACACACACACACACACACACACACACACAGTAATATCTCTTCATCGTGTTCTCTGTACATGGACGTTCGCATTCGAATGTTGTTTGTTTTGAAGTCTAGTTCATTATTGGATTTAATCCGCTGTAGACTTAGAGGCTTAGCGGTTAGCACGTTCGCCTCACACCTCCAGGGTCGGGGTTCGATTCCCGCCTCCGCCTTGTGTGTGTGGAGTTTGCATGTTCTCCCCGTGCCTCGGGGGTTTCCACCGGGTACTCCGGTTTCCTCCTCCGGTCCAAAGACATGCATGGTAGGTTGATTGGCATCTCTGGAAAATTGTCCGTAGTGTGTGTGTGTGTGTGAATGAGAGTGTGTGTGTGTGCCCTATGATGGGTTGGCACTCCGTCCAGGGTGTATCCTGCCTCGATGCCCGATGACGCCTGAGATAGGCACAGGCTCCCCGTGACCCGAGAAGTTCGGATAAGCGGTAGAGAATGAGAATTTCAGAAGAACATGAGTCATTTGTTTGTGTGAGTGAAAATGATAGACCAAAGCAATGCAAATTAGATGTTGTGTGTTTTTTACTCCTTTGAATATAACATATAGAGCGTCTGGAGATGTTTTACCGAGCTCTGAGCTCCGACACTACACGAAGAAACCATCTTTTCGCTCATATTTTCTCAGCTAATGGAAGAACCTCATATTCCCCATAACCCCTTTCAGTCCTTTCACCAAAGGATTTCACAGTATAGACTTTTATATTGGCAGAACATCCAAGCCATTAGAGCTACACAAATAAACTTCTTGTTTTCAGCTTTGTGTTCAGACTTCTGCTGGCGGATTTGTCTCTATGTGAGAAATATGAGAATGAGAACTTCTCCATTATTCACACGATCCAATTTTTGCTGTGAACGAGATCGTTTCAAATGTGACTTTACACCAGGAGGCACAAAAATAGGAAGTAAGGAAATAAGCTCTTAAAGCCATGTAAAGATTTGAATAGCGGCATTGTGTAGTGCTAATACCACGTCACGTGATCCGTTTTAGTGCCTCATTCTTTATACACTGTGTTTTATAGCAGTCTAGTCACGTATTTTACATTAAATAGAGCTGAATTAGAGAGGAACGTCATGTTCACATCACCTTATCGGTGCACAGGTGAAAAAAGCTCTAGAATCTCAGGAGATGTTTGAGAACTGCAGTGGAGAACTTAGATGGAAGAGGAAGAAACCTTGAGAGGAACCAGACTCAAAAGTGAACCTCATCCTCATTTGGGTGACACTGGGGGTGAATACTGTGATGTATCATTCATTCATTCATTCATTCATTCATTCATTCATTCATTCATTTTCTACCGTGTATCCGAACTTCTCGGGTCACGGGGAGCCTGTGCCTCAGGCGTCATCGGGCATCGAGGCAGAATACACCCTGGACGGAGTGCCAACCCATCGCAGAGCACACACACACTCTCATTCACTCACACACACACACACACACACTACGGACAATTTTCCAGAGATGCCAATCAACCTACCATGCATATCTTTGGACCGGGGAGGAAACCGGAGTCCCCACAGGAAACCCCGAGGCACGAGGAGAACATGCAAACTCCTTGGAGGTGTGAGGCAAAAGTGCTAACCACTAAGCCATCGTGCCCCCCTGTGGTGTATTAATGAAGTTTTCCAGCAGGTTTTTTACTTCTGTACTTGTCGTTTAACCTTAAATGCTTCAATAAGGTGCTTATAATGAATACCAGTAATACCATTTGAGATCATTAAAACCATTTATACTACAGTGAAGAATGAGAGAGGTTCTGAACTAACACCTTTCTGATCAGTAGTCCAACATCGCTACAGCTGAGCTGCTGCTGAATTACCGCCGTGCAGGAAGAGCACTGCAGTATAATAATATCAGAGGTCATCCGTTCTAATCTTAATGTATTCACTTCAATCAGTTGCTAAAGCAGTGCTCCTGCTGACTGCATATATTCCTCCATATTATCCTCCTCGGTGTCCTCTGCTCTCTTCATAGTGTAGGTTAAACTTGTTATACAGTATGCACCTTCTCAGATCTTGACCCATGTATGAAGCAATTTTTTTTAGTACATTTACAGCATTTAGCAGACGCTCTTATCCGGAGCGACTTACATTTTTTTATACAACTGAGCAATTGAGGGTTAAGGGCATTGCTCAGGGGCCCAGCAGTGGCAGCTTGGTGGACGTATCAATGGAACTCACAACCTTCTTATTGGTAGACCAACACCTTACCCACTAGGCTACCACATACCCACAGTTTTTGCATATCCCAGGCTATTATGAGGCTGGGGTCAGAGCGCAGGGTCAGCCATCGTGCGGCGCCCCTGGAGCAGGTGAGGTTAAGGGCCTTGCTCAAGGACCCAACGTAGATGTCTCAGCAGATTGTTGGCTTGAACCCCGACCTTCTGATTAGGAACCCGCCGCCTGGACCGCCGGACCATCACGACCTTACACTTATAGTACAGCGACACTTATTTATTTGTGGTTTGTTAACTTCATCTCATCTAAGATTTAAAAAACGAACAGGAGATTTATACTCGTACTTATTTCGATAGCCATTTATATGCTGATTCATTGAGATCAACACCATTTGTTTCGATTCATTTGAGTATTATCCAACATTCCACCCCAATTGGTTGTCACCAAATGCCATTCATTTGTTTTGTGTTCACACCACATGCTTTTATTCCTGTCCTAGTTCTGTCTCTGGGCCTGTAATGGATTTTAGCCCCTGTTTCACTTCATGTTTCTTTCATGAAACAGGAAGTCATGGATGACCATGTCGTTAAAACCATTTAAAGGAATTAACGAAAATATTTGTTCTTTAGTGCGATTATTTGTTATATCCTACATATTTTTAGTCAGAACCTCGACTCAGTTAACCAGAAATACATCGTTTTAAATCCATCTTCATTAAGGTTGCCAAAAATTCTCCAGACGACTTTATATGTGCTTGCACAAAGATTCAATTAACATCGGTTGTCCTTACAGCCTCGGTTAATGACGGTTTGGTTTATAAATGAAGAAAAATCCACCCAATTTGCAAGGATCCAGTCTCCTCGTATTCTCTGTGCATATTTAAAGCAGTCATTTAGGGTTTCAAAGACTGCATGAACCGACTTAAATCCCAGCGCTGCTCTCCTCTGACTCCTATTCATGGCTTAATTGCTATATGTACAGTATTGTCATTTGAACCGCAGAATAAAGAGCCAGTGCTGGTGATGAGGGTCGAGAGACACCTCTGGAGATTATTAAGGGGAAAATCAACATTGAGGATCTAAGAAAGGTTTTGGACCTCCACAAGTTTCCAGAAGAGATTTAGTGCAACATGGTATTGATTTTCTTAGAAACTGGAACCATACTAGAGCAAAAAAAAACAAAACCAACAACAACACAGTTTTCCTGAAAGATATTCTCTCAGTTGCTGATATGAAAATGTGCCTAAGACATCATTCCAAAATCTTCTGTAGGGGGTTCAGACGCCCTTATCCAGAGTGACTTACATTTTATCTCATTTTTTTTAAACAACTGAGCAGTTGAGGGTTAAGGGCCTTGCTCAGGGGCCCAGCAGTGGCAGCTTGGTGGACATAGGAATTGAACACACAAACTTCCAATTGGTAGCCCAACACATTAACCACTAGGCTACCACATCCCCCACCAATCCTCCTGTACACTGAACTGAGACATGTTACGCTGAGAGAACTGTGAGCTCGAGCTGATGTTTTTGAAACAACTGATGGAGCGACGAAACCTTTCAAAATTATGCTTTTTTTTGTAAGTTTTTGTAAGTTGATGAAGATTAGGTTAATAACTTTATATCTTTAAGACACGTAAAACACCCACGTTTGCACATCGATGCCTGTACTGGGTGTTTTAGTTGCAAAACTTAAATGTAAGAAACTTATTCAACTAAAGTTATGATTGCGAAGAACTTTTTCAAATGTGTTAAATTGATCGCATTAATATCTGCCGGCAGTGGTGAGATGAAGGAATTTACGTCATTACGTCAGGACGCAAAAGAACTGGTGAACTGGATTATTGAACTGGTTTATTAAAACGAACTGTCTGAAAGAACCGGTTCACGGAAAAGAACGAACTTCCCATCACTAATTTAACCACGAGGTTATACAAAGAAATCAAATGAACATCGATTTCTTAGATAAATTGTACTTCATTTTCCAGTCACACTTCATGGACGTTAATCAGATCTGATCAAAATCCAGTCCTCAGTGAATCCGTTCATAGTCCTTTCACTGTTAGGAATGAATGAATGAATGAATGAATGAATGAATGAATGAATGAATGATTGAATATGCATTTCTTCAGAGTTAATTTAATTTAAATTGGGTCATATTTTTAAAAATCCACCTTCATCTGTCCTGACCACTGACACCATCATGGCTCCGGTCTTAATTTATCGAGTCAGTCTCCAGAGCAGGGAAGTGATTTTCTTATGCAGAGTGGATTGCAAGCGAATGACAACCTCATTAAAATCTGTCAGAGACGGATCAGACGGCAGGGTTACCGTGGAGACCAGGATACAGTTTTGTTGGTTCCACTTTACAGTAACGGTACATGAATAATCCTGCAGTAATAGGGGAATTGATTGCAGTAAGGTGTGTATTAATCATTTACTAATGAAAAGATAACCTTAGCTAGGAAATGAGTAAGTAATCATCGTAGGTGTTTGTTAATTAAGCACTTTAGAACCATGATGATAAAACGAAATATAATTATCAGCTAATAAGCATGAATTCACTCAAAAATAGTTGTATTATTTTATTAATTAAGCACATAATGAGAAATATATATATATATATTTCTCATTATGTGCTTAATTCCCGCCGATTCCCGCCTCCACCTGTGTGTGCGGAGTTTGCATATTCTCCCCGTGCCTTGGGGGTTTCCTCCGGGTACTCCGGTTTCCTCCCCCGGTCCAAAGACATGCATGGTAGGTTGATTGGCATCTCTGGAAAATTGTCCCTGTGACACGGGAAGTTTGGATAAGCGGTAGAAAATGAGTGAGTGGGTGAACTTCCTTTGATGCATGTATTTGATTTAATATATAAAACAGAGTAAAGTGGTCAGTTGGAGTGATCCTATATGCTCCTTCTGCTCCTGTTATATTCAGGATAGCAGCTTGTTCCCTCGCATCACCTTATTTTTTTATTTTTTTATTTACTCTTGCAGTTAATGAAGAATCGCAGGCATGTGATGTCATGTTACTGAGCACCGATAAACCACAAATGAAAGGCAAATCTCTCCTAAAGATCTTCCCTTGGTGGAGAACTGACAAAATATTAGACCCCAAGTGTTCATGCAGCCTTAAATAAATAAATAAATAAATAAATAAATAAATAAATAAATAAATAAACAAACAAACAAACAAACAAATAAATGCTGTGGTTGTTTGAGGCTTACAAGAGATAGAGAAAGAGAAAACGCAAACAAGATGTCATCCGCATATGTCTAGTTGATTTAAAACCCTTGTTGAGAGCGAAAAAAAATGATATCCATTATTGTTTATTATAGTTTTTATTTATGGTCTCTTGAAAGTGTCAGAGTGAAAAATGAAACCTCTATGAAACATTTTGGGTTTTAAATAAAAATGACACTATTCTAATATGACATGTTGTGAGGATTGCAACTCAATGAGGCTTATCTGAAAAAATCAAACAGGGCCTGATGGGGCAATCGAACAAACGCACATAAGGCTATTAACACACACGTCTGTCTAATGAGGCTTCTCGTGCCACCGAACTCATCCTTTAGAAATTTGGAAAGAACGATGTGTCGTGTTCTTATTCTTTCTCTTTCTCCTCATCTTCAGTCAGGGTCACGGCTCAGATCTCTTTAATCAGACGCGCCTGTCCTGCTACTCCAGTCCTTCATAACATCCCAATGTAACATCTATAGATTTTCCAAATCCTGCTGCGCTCCCCGCACCGCTCCCCGTCAGGAAAATTGCCTTTGATAGGCATCATAATGAGCTCTTAAATTAGACACATATTTAAGGAGATTACGGAGAATCGTATGTGATGATGCTCAAGTACATCTCGCTTGCCACTGCGGATTACACGCCGACTCGTAATATATTTCTCATTAGACTTAATCTGATAAAAGTTCCTACAAAACTAGAGGGAAAAAAAAACACCACACACAGTTTAGAAGTATATTGTTGCTGTTGCTTCCCTGCACATCTTCATCCATCCACCTTTATTGTTCACCTCAGCTTCCTCTACACCGTCTTAAATCTTGCTTGGTGTTGCAGGTTTATGGTTCAGACAGAGATTTGGAAGAAAGCTGGTGTGAAATAAATCTTGGTTATGACAGAAGGAGAGAGACGAAGAGGTCTGATAGAGCCTCGCAGATTAGAGCTGCTCAGCAGATGCATCTCTCCTGACACATTCACTGCTTTATTGGAGGGAGAGAGAGTAGATCAGATGGAGAAATGTCTCTATATCTATGCTCACTATATTACACATGTGAAACGTTCCTGTACCGCGAGTGTAAAGGACCCGAGGTTAAGTTCGGTGTGAAAAGCCGTAATAGAGATTCAGAAGCATATTGAAGATCTGTAGTAGGTTTAATAACAATCTCAGAGAACCATAATCCGAATATCCTCGACTGTAACGTAAGCAGAGAACGAAACGCAAACAAATAGTTTCACTGAGGTTAGAGGGTTATCCAAAGACAAGTCTGGTAAACAAAGCAATGATTGAAGGCAGTTTGAGAATCAGAAACAAGTCAGCAATTAACCAGGAAGTAGATGACGGATCATCCCCTTTTCCACCGAGGCAGTTTGAGTGCTGGTTCAGAGCCTAATTTAGAACCAGTTCTTTCTTTCTCAAAAACCAAAGCACCGGCTCTGAACCAGGAAAAGTGAGAATCGCTTGCGTCAGGGGCTGTGGGTGGGGCTGTGCTGTGGGCGGGGCTACTGTTAGCGCATTTGATAATGTACCTGAAGTATACTAATGTTTAATACACTTTTAATTTACCACAATATAATACATTATCTGCACACATGATAGTAGGTAGCTACATGCTAAGGCAAATTTTTTTTCTGTGTTAATGATAAAATAACGTTATGTACTTTCTCGATTACAACCTCCGTTTATACAGATTACATGGAGCTGCACGTACACGTCGGATTAGCCGCGTTTGGATGCCAATGTAGCCATGAGCATTAACGGTAAAGCAACCTCCGCCATTGTTGTTGTTATGTTTGTGTTTGTCGTTGCTGCGCTAACGTTGTTGTGTAACGTGACACGTACACAGTGACGTGAGACTCGACTCCATGACGCTCTCTAACCGATGGAAAGGCAAACCGGTTCCTAAAAGGTTTGCCAGTGGAACCAACCAGCACTAGCTCTGATCCAGAACCCGGTTGTTTTTGGTGGAAAAGGGGTACGAGTACTCTGGTGTCAAAGTGTCAGAAATACCATGAATTCCTGCTAATCTACCACAGTTTAAAAAAATAATGGTTGGTTATTGGATACATAATCAGTCTTTTTTTTACACCAATTATCTCTGTTGTACTTGCTCTGTAACATCATGTCGGTTACGTCTCTGCCTTTGAGCGCAGGTGAGGACGAATTGGAGCTGAACTCGGTGGAACTGGAGCTGGAGGCTGTGGAGAAGCAGATCCGCGAACTACAGGTGAAGCAGGCCGAGCTGCGGGAGCAGAAAGCCACGCTGGAAGCTCTCCGGTCGGTCGCTCACCTGTCTCAGGTAAACTCCCGGGATGTAATTACCACTCCCTCCACCTCTACCCCGTGTGCTTCTCTGTCCAGGCCCAACACTCATGAAGTGGCCTGCCCAGGCGCTGTTCACTCCGGCGCCAGGGCACCGCGGGTTCTGGGTGCAGCAACGGAGGACGGGTGCCGGTCCCCGGTCCAGGACCTCTCCCCCCCACCACCGCTGGTCTTCGAGATCCCCACCCGGAACCGCTTCGCCCCCCATCGCGAGACGGACCGTGACAACGTGATCATCGGAGACTCCATCGTCCGCCACGTTCGTGCTGCTGTGGCTAAAGGTAAAGCTCGCACTCACTGCTGACCTGGTGCTCGTGTTCCTGATGTCTCTGCACAGGTACCTAGAGTCCTGAGCAGAAACAAACAAAAACAGTTCTTAAGGTTTGGGCTTCTGAACATTAGATCACTTGCACCCAAAGCACTTATTGTGAATGAAATCATCTCAGAAAATAGCCTTACTGCACTCTGCCTCACCGAAACTTGGATTAAACCAAATGAATGCATCAGTCTAAATGAGTCTACACCATCAGGATATATCTACAGTATAAGCACAAGCCTCGTCAGACTGGACGTGGAGGTGGTGTCGCCACTATCTTTACTGATTTCCTTACTGTTACCCAGAGAACACAGCATAGATTCAATTCTTTTGAAGTGCTCGTCCTTAATGTTACACTATCGCACATGCACTCGAAAAAATCCCTGATGTCTCTTGCTCTAGCGACCGTTTACAGACCCCCAGGGCCCTACACAGTTTTTCTTAGAGAATTCACATATTTTCTCTCAGACCTATTGACAAAGCATTAATTGTAGGAGACTTTAACATTCATGTTGACGACACAAACGACGCTTTAGGACTCACATTTATGGACTTACTAAACTCACTTGGGCTTAAACAAAACATCACTAGTGCAACTCATCGACGTAAACACACTAGATTTAATAATATCACACAGAATAGATGTCACTGATATAGATATTCCTCAAAGTGATGACATCACAGACCACATTACCTCATAATGTACACACTACCTGCAGAACAGACTAACTATGTCTCCCCATGTTATCGACTCTGTAGAACTATTAATTTTTATTCTGTTAATTCTTTTTCTTTTATTATTCCTTATTTCTTTTATCATTAATCATGTTTACCTTCTGTTCTATGTTTATGTTCTGTAAAGCTGCTTTGAGACAATGTCTATTGTAAAAAGCGCTATACAAATAAACTTGAATTGAATTGAATTGAAAAGTTTGGGGGAAAATAAACCACTCAATCTAGCTGGTATAACTTCACTTCTTCAACTTCAAAAAAAAAAAAAAAAAAAAAAAGACCCCTAAAATTTCTGGAATAATTTTGACGCAACCGTAAGCGAACAAGCCGAAACCGCACACATGAGCCTCTCACGCCATATTTTTCAAGGTACAAATGGTTTGGAAAGCGTTTTTGAAGGGATATTGGAAGGAATTTTTTTTCAGCAACTGCTTGTGGATGCAAATGAAGATTGCAACGTTCTGGAGAAAGCGTGGCTTTTTGTTCCGAGAAACAAAATGAAATAAACAAATGAAGTCTGAAGCTGGCAAATTCCAAGTAAAAGATTCAAGCCGTTGGAGTTTGTGTTATTTCGATCCAAATTGTATTTGTCGTGTACACAAGCACACAGTACAACATGAAGAGGTTAATTGCTTTTTACTGTCCTTGATAAAAAAAAAAAGTAAAATCAATAGAACCAATTTAAACTAATGTAAAATACAAATAAGATAAACTGAAATAGAACATATAGGCATCTAGGGAAATTGGTGGGAAATTGCAAAAGGAAAATTAACAGATATAAAAAAAATCTGATGATTACAATGATGATTAGATTTGTGTATCTGGTACAGTGATGGGGTACGAGTGGAAAGATGAACATGATTTCAGAATACTATATAATACTAATGTTGTATGCCTTTATTTCTTGGTGGCAAATAAATATGACAGGATTGTCCACATTTGCTCTACAGTTTAAACATCTTGCTCGAAATCCAAAGCTTTAAGCACTGAGAAATGATGATCGATGTTAGTCAAAGTGGTGGCCTGATGGGAAGTCGTGGCCTGATGGGAAGTGGTGGCCTGATGGGAAGTCGTGGCCTGATGGGAAGTGGTGGCCTGATGGGAAGTCGTGGCCTGATGGGAAGTCGTGGCCTGATGGGAAGTCGTGGCCTAATGGGATATATAACTATATATATATATATATATATATATATATATATATATATATATATATATATATATATATATATAACTATAATAAAGAACAAATTCTGAGTATGAGTCACCGTACTTAGCCGTATGTCACGTCATAAAAATATGTCACTTCAAAATAACCAGTGAGTCGGCTATCCGGACCTCTAGGGGAAGTTCATTCCACCACCTCGGTGCCAGAACAGAGAAGAGTCTTGTAGTATACTTGCCTCTTACCATGAGAGATGGTGGAACCAGTCGAGCAGTGCTGGTAGATCGGAGGTTACGGGGTGCAGTGCGAGGAATGATGAGGGCTTTGAGGTAAGAGGGAGCTGGTCCATTTTTGGCTTTGTAGGCCAGCATCAGTGTTTTGAATCGGATGCGTGCAGCTACTGGAAGCCAGTGGAGGGATCGCAGCAGCGGGGTGGTATGGAGAACATTAGCAGGTTGAAAATAAGCCTTGCAGCTGCATTTTGGATCATTTGCAGAGGACGGATTGCGTTCATAGGTAGACCTGCCAGCAGTGCATTGCAGTAATCCAGTCTAGAAATTTTTAGAAATCATTTTGATTGATTTGTGTGAATTGTTATGAATTTCCCAACTTCCCAGAAAGACACACAGCTCTTTCCAATCACACACTAAAATAAATATAAGAAAGGATTGAATCGGAGTGTGATTGTTCCCCAGCGTTCCCAGTAACTTTGGTCTACTTGGTTTAAGACTCACTTGATTTGTGTATTGTGTTTGCATTCCCTTTGTATATTGGGGATGTGGTGGCTTAGTGGTTAAAGGTGGGGTCTCCGTTGTTTGAGAAAGGCTTCAGAGAACTGCGTTGGGACTCCAAACAAAACAAAAACAAAGCAAATGTGTAGCCAATGAGCATAAAGGGGCGTGTCTTGTCAATATGGGTGGAGAGAGTGTTCAGTGCGCATGTGTGACATTAGCAGAAAGTGGTTTTAACATTGACATGGAGGATAAAAACAAAGAAAGAAAGAGAAGAAAGGCTTACGATAAGGACAAGAAGTAGGACGTGTTAATATAGGATCAGCTTTCCAGCTGGATTATGGATTTTCATTTTTGCTTTTTTTTTTATCTGCAATCGTATTGTTCTTTCCTTCAGCTATGATAAAGACACATTTATTTCCATTAGTTGCCTGGGTTACGTATGTATGTGTGGGCGGAGCTATAAATAAAGGGGTGGGACCCATTTGGGTTAAAGGCGTGTTTGTTTTGGTGATTTCAAATGTCAACATTGGCTTTCAAACAACGAAGACCCCACCTTTAAGTTCTCGGACTACGAGTTTAAATCCCAGGTCTACTAAGATGCCACTGCCGGGCCCCTGAGTAAGGCCTTTAACCCTCAACTGCTCAGTTGTATAAAAAATTAGATAAAATTTTAGTCACTCTGGATAAGGACATCTGCAGTAAGTCACCTGACCCATCTCCTCATTCATCATGCGTGTTGTGGAATTTAATGATGTCACCATAGGATGCACGGCAGTTCCGGAGCAACCGAACTCATAACAGCACCTCCTACAGGGTTCGGTACCAACGGTGTACTTTCGGGTCCACATGATAGCTTCACATTCCCAATTTCTCATGTACTGAAGGTGTGAAAGCCTCCTTGCTCTAGATATTCAAATTCCAATTTATTTGTATATTGCTTTTAACAGTTGATATTGTCTCAAAGCAGCTGTATAGAACATAAACATAAATAAATATAAAAAAATAATATAAATATAAAAATTAAAGATTAATAATAGGGCCTTTTTACACCCGGTCACTTCATGTGTTGTCTCTGATCCGATAGCTATCTGATTTGTTAAAACTGTTCCATTTACATCAGGCCACATAAACGCGTCTCGGCGAATCGGATATCGATCCGATCTTTCTACTCCCGCCCAAAATGCTGATATATTTTACCTCATTTCCGGGGTAATTGAAATGGAACACGCTTTGGTGCATATGCTTAAATATACTTTTGTTTCTATATGTTTTACTAAGCTTTTGTTGGATGCTTTCATCGCTCCAAAGAGCAATAAGTGCCTGCGTGTCGTCCAGGTTATTTGTTTCTGGCGCGATGCACGACTCGTGAGTCACCTGCGAGTGACGTAGTTCCGTTTGGGAGGAGTATAGCACTAACGTATGTGGCTTTAACAACCACATTCATTTACACCTGTCCAGTTTCATCTGAAACGCGTCCCAGACCACCTCCTGAAGGGGTTTGTACCATCGGGTTTATATCCGTCTCCAAAACGTTTCGGAGGGCATTTAGACCTGGTCTTTTTACCATCGGATAGCTATCGGATCACAGAAAACGTGTGAAGCTTCTTGGATATATTCAAATGTATGTGTATTTATATCACTGCAAAGTAAAGGTTTTGTATTTGATTGCTATTTTGGTCTTTAGATTTCTGTTTCAGTTGTGAGTTCGTACATCACCTAACCCATGCCTGTGTTTTGCCCTTGCTCTTGCCCTACTATTTGGATTCTTCTACTGCATTTAATAAAGTGTTAAACCGCAATTGCATCCGTCTCTACTCGCTGATTTGTGACCCTATGCTAACCTTGTCCATTTAAATTTCACATCAGACACAAATTCGAGACTGAAATGCATTCAGTACCAGCAAAAATATACTGTTTACGAATGAATTTTCACCAGTAACCGTGTATTCAGAAAAGATAAGCAGCCTGGATAGCAGATGGTGTGGATCAGAACACGACTGCTCTTTTCTGACTGCTGATGCACTCGGCCTACTCCCTCTTCATGTTTGTATTCAATCAGGGAAAAAAAAATCAAGGATGTGCTTTTAATTCAGGACACAGAGCCATGTGGAGCCATTTGGAGTAAAACAACATCAGAGTCACTTCATTATGTAAGTAGGTTTGCGTCAATCATTCACAATTTTTGTTTCTTATTCTTCCATTTAATATCGACTATTTAAAATCAAAATCCAACTGATATCAACACACCGAGAAAAAGCTAAATTGTACATGAAGCTAGATTTATCAAGGTTGGTAAAAAGCAGATATTTACTAATCAGTGTGTATGAAATTTATCAAGAAAAAAGAATCAACGACTATACGGTCACATAAAGTCAAATAGTCATATAGCCGATACAGGTAAAAGAATCGAATATGTTGAGGATTGAATTGAATGCCATAGGTACTGAATCAAATGCAGGATGTACTGAATTGTATGCAGCAGGCATTGAATTGCATTCAGAAGGCAATGAATCATATACAGCAGGCATTGAATCATATGCACTGACATTGAATTAAGTGCAGTAATGACTGAATCATATGCAGTAGGCATTGAATCGTATGCAGTAGGCATTGAATCACATGCAAGAGGCATTGAATTGTATGCAGCAGGCATTGAATCGTATGCAGCAGGCATTGAATCTCATGCAAGAGGCACTAAATCATACCCAGCAGGCACTGAATCTTATGCTGTATTCATTGAATTGCATGCAGAATGCAATAAATCATATACAGCAGGCATTGAATCAAGTGCAGTAAGGACTAAATCATATGCATCAGGCTCTGAATCGTATGCAGCAGGCACTGAATCATACGCAGCAGGCACTGAATCGGTTAAAATAGGCACTGAATCAGTTGAAAGAGGCACTGAATCAGACACAGCAGGCACTGAATTGAACCATATTTGAATATGTTTAAAACCAATGGATTCATATCAAGTCTGTGGAGCATGCTGGGAAAGATATGGTTAATACCATGTATGCTAAACTTGGCCGATTATATTATATTATATTATATTATAATCAGAGTGAATGTAATCAGACATTAGGATAGTGTAATGTAGTATAGTGCAGTTTCACACCTTGGGGTCTGTGGCATAATCACAAGAGGCCTGATTTATTATTTGTAATATATTCAATACGTTACATTTTTCTTAAATATTGTTTTGTTAACATCTACCATTCGGCCTCGGCTGCAAAAATTTCAATTTCATGTTCAACATCGATATCTAATATATCGTGGATGTCTGTGTGTAATGAGAAATGGTAATGTTGATAGAGAAAAATGTCACTGTTCATGTTAGTGTTAAAGCAGGTGGTATATCAAAGCTAATATTGAACTGAAAATATATTGCATTTGACATTTGTCCATAAAACATTGGCTTAGAGTACTTATAATCTACTTAAAACATACACTAGATACAGTATAGATTTATATAAACATTATGTTGGGGTTCTTTGAGAATCAGTCAGGGGACACCGGTGGGAAAGTTTGACGTCACTCCACGGAGGCTGAGACCGGATGCAAATGTACTTAACAGTTAACAGTTCAGAAATGTGAGACTGGATGAAAGAATAAATAAAGAAATAAATTAGAATAGAAATAGAAATCAGACAAAGGGGTTTGGTAAGTTCAGGTAAGACACTGAGAATTACTTCACATTGATTAAATGTCGGGGGGCACGGTGGCTTAGTGGGTAGCACGTTCGCCTCACACCTCCAGGGTCGGGGTTCGATTCCCGCCTCTGCCTTGTGTGTGCGGAGTTTGCATGTTCTCCCCGTGCCTCAGGGGTTTCCTCCGGGTACTCCGGTTTCCTCCCCCGGTCCAAAGACATGCATGGTAGGTGATTGGCATCTCTGGAAAAATTGTCCGTAGTGTGTGATTGCGTGAGTGAATGAGAGTGTGTGTGTGCCCTGCGATGGGTTGGCACTCCGTCCAGGGTGTATCCTGAGATAGGCACAGGCTCCCCGTGACCCGAGGTAGTTCGGATAAAGCGGTAGAAAATGAATGAATGAATGAATGAATGATTAAATGTCCAAGGTCATTGCGAGTGTCCTGACAAACAGATGCGTGTGCTTAAAACTCTGTAAATGATAATCATTATTCATTCATTCTCTAACGCTTATCCGAACTTCTCGGGTCACGGGGAGCCTGTGCCTATCTCAGGCGTCATCGGGCATCGAGGCAGGATACACCCTGGACGGAGTGCCAACCCATCACAGGGCACACACACAAACTCTCTTTCACTCATGCAATCACACACCACGGACAATTTTCCAGAGATGACAATCAACCTACCATGCATGTCTTTGAACCGGAGTACCCGGAGGAAACCCCAGAGGCACGGGGAGAACATGCAAACTCCACACACACAAGGTGGAGGTGGGAATCGAACCCCCAACCCTGCAGGTGTGAGGCGAACGTGCTAACCACTAAGCCACCGTGCCGCCCTCCAGATTGGACCTGGGATTCAACCTCATGACCTTCTGATCAGTAGTCCAACACCTTAATCACAAGGCTACCACATCCCATGATAAACATACATGTTGAGTGTTATGTTGCCGATTGTAGACAGCCGTGTTTGTACGGATCAAATGTTTACGGCTCTGGTTTACTGGTCAGAACGTTAGGGGAGAACGCTTCCATTGCTGGGCCCTTGATCATGACACTTTGCTGTTTGGGTAATTAATAGCTCAGTGGTTAAGATGTTGGACTACTGTTTGAAAGTTCAGATCCTGGGTCCTACCACTGCTGGGCCCTGAAGCAAGACCCTTAACCTTCAAATGCTCAGTTGTATAAATGAGATCACACTGGATAAGATCGTATTCCAAAATGCCATAAATGTAAAGTCACCCAAAGGAGGATGAGGTTCACTTTTGAGTCTGGTTCCTCTCAAGGTTTCTTCCCTTTTTGCGTTTTCTCCCAAAAAACACTTTAATTAATAATAACTCGAGTGGAGAAAAGTATTTGTTGAAAGCCTATGCTGTTAAAATGGCTTCGCTACTGACTGGTAAAGAATGACACTGACACCGTCGCTTAAAAAAACGTTCGGAAAAACTACTATTCGGCTTTAAATTTGTCGACGGTTTGTCTGAACAATGAAGAGAGTAATGTGTCATGTCTGCTCACTGAAGCACAACCATTTCAATCTTGCACACTTTCTTATTTGGGTGTCTGGATGTCTCCCTCTGGATCCAGAACTTATTTGGACTACAGTATGCTGAGCATTAGCCAGCTTCCTGTGCTGTCCGGTTTCTGGGAAAAGCGCCAAGTCAGCAAACTAATTGCATGGAAATTTTCTTTGAATTTCTCCTGAGCTTCAGTCTTCCCACACGGCGAGCGATAGTGACTACAGCGTCCATAGTGATGCGCCAGATATCAGAAGTTATGGATTTCACATGGACTCCCTGCTCATCCACAGTGCTATTAATAATGGTTAGCGCTGTTCTACACCGCTGTGGTTGCTGTATTAGATACGAGAGCCTTGTTCAGACGGACGACTTCTGAGACGTCTCTCGTGCTCCCGACCGCAGGGTCGCCACTTCCAGGAAGACACCGATTCCAGCCGGAGATGTCCTGCTGCACGGGTTAATGATGTCCTGACCTCTGTGACTCGCCGCTGCCTTTACAGTCACTGCTGCCAGGTTTAATGCTGTTTCTGAAATAAAATCCCAAATGCAAAAACAATCAACAAAGAAGAGTACTGTAGGTTGGCGATTCAGTTACACCTCAATAACTTACACATATCAGCACTGTAAATGCCAAAATGGCCTGGTCAATCTTTCTCTTAAATCCACGATGCTTCCGAACCAACACTTCTTTGATCAACATCAATCTATACCAACTTTCACCTTTCCTCTCTGGTAAAAGTTTATCCGTGTTGAAAAACCCGGTCCGAAGGAGCTTCACCAAATGTTACACAGCCTAAACGTTTCTAAAAGGATGCATCAAATGCTGTAGATGAAGCAGGAGATGAAAAGAAAACAGTTCTAATGATGCTCTTAACATATTTTACTGCATCTTGTTCTAGAGATGTTATGCATGTTATTATAATGTATAAAACCACCACACTAACCTTTACTGACCCACCGCTTTATGAAGTGCATTAGGAACTGGAATGCTGTAGTACCTTAAAGGTCATGTGACAGATACTTGGATCTCTGAGGAACACTGATGAGTTCCAGTTTGACATTTAACCCAAAGTTGACATTTAATTAAATTTTTTTCAGCGCCTTTGTCACATGATCTCAGAACACTTCCAGTCCCTTCCTGTAGAGGTCATAATCATCAGCTTGTTAGCGCTGCATCTTACATCCTATTTACTGGTTAACAGCTGCCGTTAGTGTCTTTTTGGTAAGTCTTGCATATTGAGAGTTTTTGCTTTAACATCCAAGCATAAATTAATCCGTGAAACCTGTTCACAAAAAAAAAAAAAAAAAAAAAAATCACAATTAGAGATGTATGTCAATGGATGTGTATCAGTGTGAGGGAGCCTTTGTTCACATTTTTGTTCAAATTTTTGTCCAATTTTTCATTATATTTTATTTTACCCCTCAACATGCCAGTGTTTGCGTATCATGGAATATGTATTATTTTTTTTATTTATTATTATAATTATTATTATTATTATTAGTTTGTTTTTTTTCCCCCAAACAAAATATTATACATTAGTCCTATGCTTGGAGATTTTTATTTATTTATTTATTTTTTTAAATGCTTTTCCTTTTTTTAAAATAACGTAGTCTTTGATGCAAAAAAATAAATTAATTAAAAAAAAATCAAAATCCGGCAATACCAATGTGATGTATAGTGTAAAGCATTTACATTTTAACTATGAATAGATGCTTGGATCTTTTCCAAAGTCCCTTACTTATTTGAGTATCAAAGATTGCCCATGTGTGCACCAACCTGGCTGTGTGCAACACTTCTGGATGGATAAATCACATTTAATAGGCAGATTACAACAAGCTGCTGGAGTTTCCTTCATTCTCTCTAGAAGAATTAATGCTATTATTGCTAACTGCTTATTAGGAGGACTTTCATTACATGCATGCCATTACTCCTTCTGGCTACACCTGCATAATCTCATTACGCTAATAACTCATCTAGTGCCATTCTGAAGGTGACGACTTCCTTTGTAAGTGTCTGGTTCCTCTCGAGGTTTCTTACTAGTGTTACCAAACAAAGGTTTTATTTTTTGCCAAAGAAAATTGCATTATGGCCGTGTCCATTGTTAAAAGGTCTAAATAAATAAAATGGATTTGAGTCAATTAATTTCAGTTATTAATATATTGCTTTTTTACTTCTACCTTTATTCTTACTTATTTGGTGGGCCTTAGAGCAAGGCTCTAGCTGATCAGGTCAAGCTGATTGGTTCATGCTGATTGGTTCGTGCTGATTGGTTCGTGCTGATTGGTTCATGCTGATTGGTTCGTGCTGATTGGTTCGTGCTGATTGGTTCTTTTCTCTACTCTGTCATATATTTTACTCTTGTATGATAACTAGGTACATCAATTTTTTCTTGATTCAATGAGTCAGAAAGAATATAATTCACTGAATGAGTAAAACAGTTATTTGGTTAGTGAGTCACTGATTTAGTGAGCAGTTGAGTGAGTGTCTGAATGAGTCAGTGAATGAGTCATGGTCAGTCAGTGAAGGAATCAGTAAGTGAGTCATTGAGTCAGCCTTTGAGTGAGTCAATGAGTGATTCAGTTGGTGAGGGAGTGACACAGGGAGTAATTCCTTGAGTTGGCAATTAAGTGAGGGAGACAATGAGCGAGTGAGAAATTCAGAGAGTGTTTGAGTGAAAACAGTGATAAACCGATTCAGTTAGTTATTGAGTGATTGAGTGAGTCAGTGAGTGAGTCAGTCAGTGAATGAGTCAGTGGGTGAGTGACACAGGGGGTAATTCAGTGATTGTGGCATTGAGTTATAAAGTGAATGAGTCAGTGAGTGAATCGGTTAATGAGTTAATCAGTGAGTGTGCGATGGTCAGTCAGTGAGTCAATCCACGAGTGTTGTAGTTAGTTAGTGAGTGAATCTGTGAATGAGTACGGGAATTAGTCAGCGAGCAAATCATTCAATAAATCACTGACAAAATTAGTGAGTCACAAGCCAGTTCCTAAAAATGTTGTTGTATCCCTCTATCCATATTTTATTAAACACATGCAATTTGCTGTTACCTCATGGCAAGGTTAATCATCGATGTGTTCTTTCCTGTTCTATTCTGAAATCATGCAGTTCTGTGAACTCAGGGCACACTGACCCTCCTGTTACCACCTCCTCCATCTGCCCTCATTTCAACAGGGACATTAGTGAGTGTATCGCTCATTAGAGCTTATGTTCCTAGCAGGAGTACAGCAGAGCACATTTAAGCTCAGCATGGAGCGTTTTAGCTAGAGACATTTACAGAAACCCTATGAGGAACCATGCCGGGTGTGTAACCTTGCTTTTTCTTTGTTGGGTTCACAGAAAACTGTCCTGAAAGCATGTTCGAAACTTGTTGAGATTGGGTTCAGTGTTTGTTCAAGGTCTGAAAAATATATATGACACTCAAAGAGAAAAGAAAACGCACACTGTGTTAAAATAGGAATACAGAAACAACTTGAAGTGGAGTGACCCTACAGAATAGAAGCTGATTTCTCATTCAATATGTCATGAGTCATGTGTTTGTGCTTGTGAGGATATGGAGTTCAGTATGCGACCTGAATGCAGATCGGTCTCACCCGTGAGGTCCTGCTCTAAACCTGCCTCCGTCCTGTCGATCAATCTGAATCCGCTCCCTTCCTGCTGTCAGATCGACAGCAATCAACAAAACCCTGCTTTGTTACACAGCAGCCTGGGAGACAACTCTGACCAACAAGAAGTTTATTTCTCACACACACTGTATAAGGGTCTGGTATGAATAATTCCTGAGCCTGGACCCGTTAGATTAAATCTGCATGTCCTGCTCTGTAGATACTCACAACCTGCATGCTTGTTCATTCTGTTTCCACATTTTTTTTGAGGAACCTCTCTGAGTAATGTGATGCATAAGAATGAAAGCCATTTCATATTTACTTGATCTCTTGGATTTACTCTTGAGGAAGCTCACTAGTGTGTGCATGTTGTTTGGCTTCCATTCCTTTTCATTGAACTCTAGATGTACTTCTAGATTCATGACACAATAGTGAGAAAAAACTTTTTTGAGGCAACATGTGGAAGAAACCTTGAGAGAAACCAGACCGATTTGTGTCGATCTGTTCAAAACATCTCCAGGTAAAAGAACATAAGTTACACCAGGAAATATGTTGACGATTTGACAGCTGACTCTGACCCTGAATCTCCATCACCAAAATCCTAAGATTGAATGATGTAATCTTCAAATCTGCTGACAGAGAAGCTTTAAAGACAGCCATGTCAAATCTAAAGGCAGGATGCTAAACTCGACTCCACAGCGCAAATAGAAAGCCAATCTCTCAGTAAATCAGATCCAACTACTGACAGCGGCAGTGAAGTCAATAATACTAGAGCTCTTATTGCCTCACTGCTTAATGAACACCTCTGCTCTCGCAGTACACTAGATATTCTGTAAATCCATTGACGACTAGTCCTGAATAAGACACACAAACGATGCTACCGGCACAGATTGCATCCGAGGACATGTATTGTTGGCTAACGCCATTCATCTGGCTTCTACTCTCACTGACATTTTCAACATGGCACTAAATCACACTACATCGGCAGTATCTCAGTGCCATCACCTCACCGTACTCCCACATACAGTACAGAGGCTTACAATGAATACTCACACTCTTAGTGTACACTACAGCCTACATCAATAACATGTAACATCTATACACCTCAATAATCTTCAGTAATCTAACAGTAAACCTCTGTGCAGTTTTGTAGATACTTTACTGTGTATGCTGTTTATTTATTCTAATTTCATAAAAGATTGTTGTGTGATTGCATAAGTATTGACACCCCCATATTTTTGTGATGTGACATACAGCTAAGTACGGTGACCCATACTCAGAATTTGTTCGTTTAACCCAAGGGTCAGCAACCTTAAACACTCAAAGAGCCATTTGGACCCGTTTCCCAAAGAAAAAAAAAACACGGAGCCACAAAACCCTTCTGACATCTAAAATGAAGAGAACGCTGCATATATCATTTTTTACCTTTATGGAAAATGTAGAAAAAACTGTAGTGTGTTGCATTTATGAAATCAATGAACTGCTACCGAGTAAATGACATTTTATTTCTGCAGGCAAACAAAAATATTTTGAACAGTTTGAAATAACCTTAAGAAAAAAGACACTGGGCTGAAGGTTACTTTAAAAATAAATTGTTCTTTGTCTAATCGAGTCCTCTTCGTATTCATGACCAGGGCTCTCGAGTTTTGAAGACAGGCAAGCGTGACATCTTGCGTTAAATCTTACCCAGATAGTGCTATTATCTGATTGGGTATTCTGTAGACTCTTTTTAGATTGGCTGATAAGTGTCAGGCTCAGCGGTGTGGACAGTTACATTTTGGGTGCTGTGGCTTATTAAATATATGATAAATAGTCAAAAAGTTTTTCTGCGAGAGAAATACGATGTGCGGGGGGAGAGCGTGAGAAAAGACCCAAATGCGTGACTATCATTCTCAATGCGTGATACTTGACATCCCTGCATGACATAAAAATTTTAACTTGCCGACTGCAGCAAACCAAAGATGCGTCTGCTTCTGTGTGTCGGATTTCACAAGTCGGCATATGTCACATATTATGTCACATATTTTGAGCGACAAAAAAAAAATTAAACATGATTTATTTTAATGTTACAAGAGCATCATGATCTTAGAATTTAGAATTACATTTTTTTTAAAAACTAACTAACTAAAATAAAATACATTTAAATTAAATATTTATTTTCCAGATCTACAGCGAGCCGTAGCAGAGGGATGAAAGAGCCACTTGCGGCTCCGGAGCCGCGTGTTGCCGACCCCTGATTTAACCCATTCAAAGTGCACACACACAGCAGTAAACACACACACCGTGAACACACACCCGGAGCAGTGGGCAGCCATTTATGCTGCGGCACCCGAGGAGCAGTTGGGGGTTCGCTGTCTTGCTCAAGGGCACCTCGGTCGTGGTATTGCCGGCCCGAGACTCGAACAGACAACCATGGGGTTAGGAGTCAAACTCTCTAACCATTAGGTCTTGTAGTTGTGATACCACAAAAGTCTCACAATTAGTTGAATAAAGTTGTAAAAAGGTGCCATGTGATGTTAATATAAATAATAAGATTCAATTAAAACTTGAATCAATCAGGATTTTGGTTGAAAAACGAATTTTATCGTCCCATGAAGTAGCAATCAAATCATTATCAAAACATTTGAAGTGGCTTTTCTACCAAAGGTCTGTGAGAATCGGTGGCCTTGTTGCTAATCTTATTATACACAAATGGTTTACATTCACTGGTGAACAGAGACATATCTATTTACATTTTTAGAATTTTGCAGATGCACTTATCCAGAGCAACTTATACTTTTATCTCAATTAATCCAATTGAGCAATTGAGGGTTAAGGGCCTTGCTTAGGGGCCCAGCAGTGGTAGATTGATAGAATAATACCTTAACCACTAGGATGCCACATCCGTACAGCGGTAATTGCCAAGGCTGGTGCACATTCATGAGCGCTATTTGATGATGAAAATAGAGTTGTTACATTTTTAACTAGTAGTTTATTTAGATCAAAGACTTAAATGGGTTTTCTATAGTCATACAAATGATAATGCCTTCGTAACTGTGTGTATCTCACTTATCACTCACTGTTTTCTTTGTGATCACTATACAGTATATCCAGTATCTTGGTATTGCACTACACTAGCTGTTAATTAGTGAATGAATCTAATCATGACAGCTTGTTGTTAATAAATCTGAAGAGCCATATGATCACGCCTCTGTACTTCAAATTGTAGTTCGTGGATTTTTTCTTTTTCCAGCCAGCGATGTTCTAAGTGACTAAAAACATTTTGTCTTTTTTTTTTGTTGTTGTTGTTGAATGTGAGTTCAGTTTTTGTATGAAAGCCAAAAAAAAAAAAAAAAAGCTGAAAGCTGGAAGGAAACATTTAACTTGATATTCACTGTGGGAAACAGTTTTATCAGAGAAAGAGTGAAAAAGAGAGAGAGAGAGAGAGAGAGAGAGAGAGAGAGAGAGAGAGAGAGAGAGAGAGAGAGAGAATTTCCATGGGTCCCTGCACATTTTATAAGATTTTATGCTCTCTGAATA